>NC_088603.1:82909277-83086309 GCF_036013475.1 Columba livia
ACATCTATTTTGGAGGCTAGATTTAAATTACTCATTGTTGCTCAAATCTTTTCTTCTACCTATTCCTCTTTTAATAATTAATATGTATAAACCAAAGAAAACTAAATAAAGCATGCATACCTTTAGCAACTACAGTTAATGATTAAAGAATATCTCACAGTACCTGTCTACTCAATAATACACTTCAATTTGCAACAGTGGCTTCTAGATTGTTTCTGCATTGTAAGGTATTTTGTTTGTTTGTTTCTTCCAAAAGATAATTATAAATGTTCCCCCAATACAGAAAACAAGCATTGTATCAATTTGCAATATTATTATCTATGTTACCAACAATTATTTATGTTACTAACTTCACTTGTTTTAGTAATGTTCTCCATATCTCCTGGGAGGTAAATTCTCACTAAAATGTTCTATGCAAATAACATACCAAAAACATAGAAGGAACTTCAACACATGGTTGTTTAGTTTTTACTGTTAGGGTACCGAACAGCAGAATTTGCACAATTTTTGAGGCATTGTTCAGTACAAATGATCAAATGTTGGCATTGAACAAAAAGTTTGTGGTGATTACTTATTCTCTTTCCACTACTGGGTTTACTGTGTGGTTCACTGCAACAAACAGCTGAAGCCAGACTTTACAGTTATTCTAAGCAGGCTTATACCCAATTAAGTGTAGGAACCCACAAATCCAACATCATCCTGAAGCCTATGATTGTCAAAGAAAGAACTACATCTATGCTGTTTGTGACTGACTGACTGTAGGCTAAATAAGAATTCTTTATGTATAAATAAAGTACATTATACTAAGAATATTACAATTATATTTTACAACACTGATTTGTCCTTCAACACAAACCCTATCCACAAACAAAGTATTCAAAGATTTTCACCTCAGCCTAATAGAGTTGCCTTTTACAATCTGTCAGATATGAACAGTTAAACACATTGATTCAATGCCACAATTATTTGCTTGATCATCAATAACTTTCAAATAAAAAGAACATAAATATTTTATTGAGGAGTACTAAAGACCAAAGGCTTCAAAACATGTTTTCTATGCTGCAGAATATGTAAATGTATTTGTGAAGCTATGTTTAACATTCAAGTATTTTATGAGTTTAGGCAGGTTTCTATGTTATTATAGTGTAATACCAGTTTTTTTCTCCAGTACACCTGAATCTTTGGTTATACCAGTAGTAATCTGGTTATTACTGCAGCTTGATTCTGCAATAATGCCACAGAGGCAAACTGAACACAAACCCTGTAATAGTTCACAAAACACAGATCTTAATAGTAGTTGTGGATATTTAATTCTAGTTCTGTAAATCCAGAAAACTTTAACAAACTGTAAAATCACCTGTTCTTGCTTCCAAGCAGTCCATAAGGCAAGAATACTTTTAATTAAAAGCAGCACCCAAGAGCACTGTAAAAACTCAAATGTATCCTGGTACACAAATAATCTTCTCAATAGACATAAAATAAAGTTCTAGATTACCAAAAATAACATGGGGTTACTACGTGACAAACAGTTTTGAGAACTAGATGACTCAAGAGCTTTATAAATGCGCTATGAATATTTGCTGACCCCTGATCTCAGGTATTTTGTGTGTCTTTTAATTACTTCTTCCTGAAGTGACTGAAGATAATAATCACATCTTAAGATAATAATCACATCTTAAATCACATATTTTGGAGACTGTGACAAGAATTCCATAGAGCTGATGTATCTATGCCAACAGATATCTTTCTAAATGCAAAAATTAAGGACATAATTCTGATTTTGGCTAAAAAAATGGAGTTTAATACCATTGTTTTCTACAAATACAGTTTTAGTTCTCTTCTTTCAGACAGCAGGTCATAGAAGTCACAGGAAATTTCAGGTTGGAAATGACTTCAGGAGGTCTCTTGTCCAACTTCCTGCTCATAGCAGCATCAGATCTGAGGACAGATGAGATTGTTCATGGCTTTACTCTACTGCATCTTGAAAAACTCCAAGGACAAAAACTGCACAACATCTCTGCAAAACCTCTTTTGTTGCCTGACTGTTCTCAAGCGGAAAATAGTTTTCCCTTATATCCAGTCTGAACCTCACTTATTTTAGCTTATAACCATGGTTTATCATCCTCACATCATGTACCACTGTGAAGACCCTGTGTCTGACTCTTTGATTAACTCCCTACAGATTATAGGAAGGCTGCTGTTAGGTTCCTCGTGGAGTCCCCTCTTCTTCAGGCTGAGCAGTCCCAGTCCCTCAACCTCTTCTTCCAGGGCAAATATACCAGCCCTGACTTAGTTTGAGGTCCCTCTGCCAAACCTTATCCAGTCTATTGAAGTCTTTAATGAGTAGGGGGGAGGGAAAGGCCACAAGACTGGATGCAGGCTCTAGATGGCATCTCATAGGTGCAAAGCAGGGGGAAAAATATCCATCCTGTCAAACTATTGGCTGTGCCCCTGTAAATACCACCCAGGAAGCTGTTGGCTTTCCCTGCAGCCAGGGCATGCTACTGGCTCATACTCAGTGTGTGTCTGCCACGGTGCTCAGGTCACTTCCCACAGAGCTGCTCCCAGCTGGGTAGGGACCAACCTGTGCTCTTGCACTGGTGTCCCACAAGGTTGCCATTTTGCATTTGTCACCTGCAAGCTTGATGAGTATGCCCTCTTTAACCTCCTTCATGTCACTGGTAAAGCTGTTAAACTGATCATTATTGTACTGCATTTGTCAACAATATAAGTTCAGTATAACCCCATTTACCTCTACCCTCTGAACCCAGCTCCTCTTACTGTCTAGCTATCCACACTGTACAGTGCAAATTTGGATTAAATAAAATTATTGTAGGACATGATGTTGAAAGCCCAGCTAAACAAAAAGAAAATGATACCCAATGCTGTCTCCTCATCTGCTAACGCTCATACTCTGCCCTGAAGCCAGGTACACATTACAGTTTCTACAGACTGATGAAACATTCATCACAGTTTTCTGCTGTAGTGTCAAATATGGTCAGTTTGAAGTTCATACTGCAAAATCTGGAGTAGGGAACAAGCAAATTTCCAGGTCGCCATGCACTGAAGTAGGTAATGACAAAATAAAACCCAGAGATTTTCACCTGTAGCTTCATAGCCCATTTTCTGTGTTTTTTTTTTGTTTGTTTGTTTGTTTGTTTGTTTTATTTTTTTATTGGCTAGTTTGTTTTATTTTTTTGTTAAGGTTTGTTTGTTCATTTTATTTTGTTTGTTTTCCAAGACTTCTCAGTCTTTGTCCAGACTTCTCTGTGCCTATTGGGAGATCAGGAAATTTTATTTAGGATATAACAGCAGTTATCTGATTACCAGATCACTATTAGTTTGGTTTAGCTTTCATTTACATTTGTACAGTTGTGTTATATGAGGGCTATTTGATGCCAGGCACTACTCTCTGAATAATCAGCTATTTGTGATGCTGATAAAATGTATCATGGAAGAAAACCAGCATGAGATAACAGCAGGAGCCCTGAATTTACAGGCACAGATTGATACTGGTGGCTGCAAAGCTATCAACGATAGCAGCTAGTCAGTGGTCAAAGGAAGGCACCAGTTTCACATGTAAAACACACCACAGATGGTAAATTTGAATATAATGTGGATTTGCACATCAATGAAGAAAGAATAAGATACACTCTGTTAGCAAACATAAAAACTCCCTCAAACACGTCCTACAGTGAGGAGAAACCATCAACAGCATCATCATACTTTTCTCTCAGCAAAGGACTTAGAATGCTGAGTAAA
Source organism: Columba livia (assembly GCF_036013475.1). Lineage (NCBI taxonomy): Eukaryota > Metazoa > Chordata > Aves > Columbiformes > Columbidae > Columba > Columba livia. The sequence continues at coordinate 82,913,040 of NC_088603.1, forward strand.
GACCTCCAAACTGAAGCCATTCACCTATGAAGGTTAAGCATGACATCAGAGGAAAAGAACTTCACTAGAACTTTCATGTATATCTCCTTTTAACTTTGCATAACTTGAAGTGTTAGTATCACTGTAACGGAACTAGAATAATTCTTTTATTAGAAAGGTAAGGCTTAAATTCTACTAACAATAAATCATTGAGTTCACATTGGTATAAACTTTTTTTTTTTTTTACAAGATTTTGATTAAAAAAAAAAAGCTGATAAAAATTCACACAACCGATACTGTAACTTCGATGCAATGAACTGGTAACGCTAGATTTTCTTTCCCCCAAAAAACAGCCTTTCCAGCAGGATATAATGTTTTCCTTTTAAACCGGAAAAACTGTACACACAACTGTGTCTTTAATAGCATAGGGTTTCTATTCAAATGCAAGACAAAAAGGGACAAACAAAGCTCCCGTTTATCTCAGTTACTGGGAAGTCGAATGCTACATTTTGTACACACTTGTAAATAGTAAATTGATCAGCTGGTGAAAAAGAATGAATGAAATGCACCCTTTCTTCATCCCTTCAGATTAACACACTTTTTTACTTTTCTCTTTATTTTAATGTAGGGTACATGTGGTGTTTAAGAATTAGATTCCAACCAAATCTCTGGCAAAAACCAAGCTGAAATGGTCACTCAAATTACCCAAAGCTTTTTGGAAAATATACTGAGCTCTGAGAAAGAAGACTGTTGACTTCTTTGTGCAAGTCATTAACAGGACCTGTTCTAATTTAGTCTGTGGGTAAGATGATAGGAAACAGCAGCTCTTGTAGTTTTAATTCATGCTGGATATCAGAGGAATGTGCAGGCTAATGTTAATGGAGGATAACTGTCTTGCACAACCAATTAGAGCTATAGATTCTAATCACCAAACCAAGTAGTTGAACGTGAAGCTATTTGTATTAATGCTGAAGCATCTTTCATTAGACAGGCCTAACACTATTAAACCAGAATATTTTTTGCTTGTGTCCAAATATTTTCTGCAATACTGGCTACAATTTCATCAATCAAAACAGAACAGCCATTGAGCTGTTGCCAAACTCATAATCCATTGATTCAGAAAAAAGAAATCTATAATCTGTGTAGACAATATGTAACTGCATAATTTGTTTTTAATTGGTTTAGGAGTATGATTAAAATTTTATTTCATGAAGGATACTGAAAAAGATTTATCAAAATATGCCTGCTTTTTTCATCCTTTAATTTGTTCTACATGTCCTTGTCAAAAAGAAATCTGTTTTCTCCAGTGTGTGTGCATATGCCCACTTCAGTTAGTGATATATCAAAGCAATGCCTTTAAGAACAGACAAAAGTTACCCAGATACCAACCTTTCATCAGAACAATTTGAAACACTTTAACCAAATTATTCCCTTTACAGTCAGATACATACAGATATCAAATCAAGCACCCCAAGTTAAAGCAAAGCTTCTAATGACAGTATGCTCTGCAATTGCTTTGAGGATACTTATTACGAATGATTGTTATGTTGTATTTTCATTGTAAATTAGACATACAAACTATAGAATTATTAGCTTTACTTAATTTTTATACACACGTAAATCCAGTCACTGATGGCTTTCCTGTAAGTTTCAGTAGGACAATATATTCTTCCATATTCTTTACAAAAAACAAGAAACTCATTTACACTTCCAGCACTCTCCAAAAGTCTTTTAGTCTGTTGAAAATTGAAAAATAGATTGATAAAAGCATCATTTATCTGAAGACTGTGATTGAAATTTGGGGTGATACTTAAAAAAAAAAAAAAAGCAGCATACAGACACAAACAAACAACAAACAAACCCCAATACAAAATAAAGGCTATAGAAGTGGGGAAAGTATAGAATGAAAGAGACTAAGAGGAGCACTAACAAGAGAGTATGTGAGCTTGGAAAATGATGTGAAATCACAAGAGCAAAACAGAGACCAGAACACAGGATCAGAGCTTTATCAGGGCAGAGGAAAGATTAAACAAACCACAGAGATGTGACATCAATAAGTATATGTAACTTAAGACAAAATGTCATAAGAATGTCTGAAGATAAAATATTAAGGAATAATAATTAAATAAAGATTAGTATAGATTAATATTGAGAAGTGATTGAGAAAGGATGAGAGGAATTAAATACCATCTTCTTAGTGAAATAAATAAGTACATCAATAAAAATGGTAGAAAAGGCAGAAATTAGAATGGTATAGGGACAGAAAAGGCTTAACTAAGGAAATGTGTGACAAAAACAAATAGAAAAGAAAAAGGTATACTATATATAGAAAAGAAAAAGCTCCTTAAACTGACTTAATTTTACCCACTTCCTCATAACGCTTTTGATGCAATCGTTACAGGTAACAAACTATAGCAGTAACAGAGATTCACTCCAGGCAATGCCCTTGTTACTGTTGAATGTGTATTTATAAAAGTCACACATCAAAGTAAGTAATGTTCTATTTCAGTTCCTTATTTATAGCATGGGAATTATTGCATTTCTTCCATTTATTTAAAAAAAAAAAATAAATTCTTGCTGGTTCTGATCAGTCAGCATTTAAACATGAATCATGAACTCTGTCAGCCTTTGTAGCAGTCTAGGCTATGTTGCAGAGCTGCAGATGACAGTGGTTTAGGGATAGAGGACTTAGTCCTTAGATTGCCAGGCTGCCATGAGGAATATAGAGTGGGTTATTAGACCAGTATATCCCCCCCTAGCACAGATACAAACCTGAAAGACTAGCAACTGGCTTCAGTCCCTGTTTTCTGATAACTGAGAGTCGTGCTATTTTTTTGCCATTTTAGCCATGCCCTTCCTCAGTTACTGATGCTTACATGCCAAATTTAATGCACTCTACTCCTTCATTCATACCAACTTCCTCGGATTTTGTGTTTGGTTTTGGTGGGTTTTTTTCAGTAGAGCTACCCAAGCATCACATAAAAGGAAAGGATTCCTAGTCACAATCTACTGCTTAGCAAGTGATAGCAATAGCCATAAGTCCTAGGAAACTTGTAACATCTGGGGAAAGTTGTATTTACTTCATGTTTGCAATCCTCCCCAGGGAAATTGGTCAGTAAAGGTGATAAGTGATGACAAATCAAAGAAGAATAAATCGTAAGTATTGAAAACCCAGACTGTACCAGAGAAAGAGAAATAGACTCAGGCACATCCACAGTAGGAGACACCTCCAGTTTCCACCTTCTCTGAGAAAGAGAGAATAAAGTAGAAGATGCTACCAAAAAATATTATTTAGCCATATGCATTTTATATCTGGTCCATATAAGAACTGCTCAAAAAGAATAGGGTCAGGAATACACACAGAGGAGAATGAGGTGATTAAGAGGCATTGTTTCTCCCTTTTCATACCATCAGCTATGAAATCACTTATATATCATGTTATTTCCAACTTCCTACTTTTCCAATGGATTTTGTTACATTCTGAGTTAAGCCTCTAACCCTTCTCCCTTCACCTATTACATATCACTGTTTTTCTCTACCTACAAGTCCTCTCTACTGTTATCATTCTAGTACTTATCATTAAAGTCATACATAGTGTGTGATCTTTTTTTTTTCTAAATACTTTCAATTTTGTTCACGAGAAGCAGCTGCAGATTCTCAATGGGTTAAGTATACATAAGCCATGATGATAGAGTGTAATTTTACTTTACGTTTAAGTTGTGAGAACTGAAGTTATTTGATAAGCAAAAACTAAATTGCCACTGAAGCTATTTTACGTTATTTACATACATTTATATTCATAAAAGTAATGTATACACATTTTCTTCTGATCTTTATTAAATATGATTTTAATTTTTAAAATCCTTGACCAATGCACCAGTAATAATTAGCCTAACACAGGACTGCTATGAAAGAGAAAGACAAAAGTTCTCACTGACACACAATATATTTCAGTAAGTCATTTAATAAGATCTTTGAGCCATGCTGAGAATTAAATCTGTAGTTAAGGCTGATTAGCCTTCAAATTGTAAGATGCCCTTAAAATGTTAATAAATCAGAACAAAATTTCACACAAGAGAGTGACTAACAGTACTTTGCTGTCACATTAAAGTGCAAAGATATCTAAAAGCATAGCCACAAGGCTCACATTCTCATTAGTTATGAAGGTGGTAAAACTAATGTAAATCATGTTTACCCTTTCAAACTAAACAATTAAAATTGGTGATGGCATTAACATTCTCATTAAATTTTGAATAAACAAAAATCACCCAAGCTCCTGTAGACACCTGGCCAGAAAACAAACCACAGTTATCAATACCAGTAAAGGAACTAGGAAAGAAGGAAAGCTGAAGGATTTTAAGGAAAATTCTTCTAGGTAAGACTTATTTTAGAGATAGTCTTGAGGAATTCAGAAAAATGAAGTGAGAAAGAAAACGAGTTATAGTAAATGTAACTTCCCATACTATAAACTTTCTTAAATATTGTTGAGACCCTGGCAAAATCTGAAAGTAGTTCTTCACTGAAAAGCAGGTTTCTTGTCCTGTAACTACCCACTTCTAGTATCCTGAAAACTTATGCTGCATCTTTTACTTAATACCTTATGTAAAAAATGAGATATTATTTAGCTATTATAGGGCTGACTTTTTAATCACACACAAAATATATTCCATTAAAAGGTTGATGTTATTGTCATGTCATCAGGACATATGCATCTGAAATTGAAATGAAGATATTGTACCTGCGTTAATAAGCCCAGTATGTTGATAAGTGACAACTGTCTCATTGTCAGCGGAATGCTAATGTACTTATGCAAGTTCCAGGCCAGAACTGACCTGGGACTGGTTGCTTTAGGGTGTAAGTGGATGCTCAGATTTGCCTACTGTCCTGGTTTTGGTTAGTTTTCTTCCTAGCTGCTGTTATATTTTTATGGAAGTTTAAGTCTGTGTGAAAAAAATATATTCACACTAATGACATGGACTAGATCTATGTATAAATACATGGTAGAAGGCTGCTCAGAAATTGTGTCTTTGTACCAGCACATCACTTAGTCTCAAGATATGTTAAGATCCTGAGTGATTTTGAGCTGCTCAATTGAAAGCAAATGAACTGCCAAAGCAGGTTAACCTAAGAAAGACATCTATTTTCTTCCTTTTTGCGTCTAAAAACCAACCCACCAAACAAACAAACAAAAAAGAAAGTGTTCCTAAGGCCCCCAAGTTTTGTTCTGAGCCAGTGATGTATTATCTCTTTGTCTTGTTCAGTACAGTTTTACTACAGAGAAGAGGAGGAAGCTCAGCTTTTGAATGATTCACAAAAGGATTTCCTTCCAAAACTCAAAATGCTTAACTTACCTTTATCAAACAATAGCACATGTATGAAAATACCTACTTTAATTACTCCAAAGAATCCTGTTGCCTTTACACAGAAGTTCATAGCACATATAGAATAAAGCAAGAAGAAATATTTACCCCTAAATTTAAACAGAAAAGTATTAATAGATCTTTCTGTATTATGGTATTGAAATGCATACAACATAATACAAAGATTTCATCACCTTTCCCCTTGGAATGGTCTATATTACTCACAAGTAAAATATACTGAATTACATGACTTGTGCAGACTTAGAAATCATAACGATGTCCATTACTGCAATGCAACATGTATTCTGCGATGTGCTATAATATATTTCATTTTGGTTTAGAATTCTAATCCACTTCATGAATTCAATACACTTCCCTTAAACTGGTATTTCCTGTCTAAAAACAAGGGGGGATTAGGCTTGTGTTTGTATGTATGTGCTATTTATCTAATCACAGAATCAGAGACACAAATTTAATGTACAAAATCTATGTTTTTATCCTCACTTTAGAATTTCACACTCAAAATTTGAGAAAACTGACTCTGAAGCAGTGAAGACAAAAGCCAGTAGGGATCTTTACTTTTTCTGAGTGGTAAACAATAATCTATAGAGAAGTAAGTTCACTTTAAAACCTACATTACAATCCAACATTCTGCTTGTTGAGACTGCAACTAATACAAACTGATGTTTGTAAAGGAAATATGAGAAATTGCCTCTCCAAATTAGCTTAATAAAGCCATCCCTGCCTATCCAACCACATCTCACAGTATTCACGTTTGCCAATTATAATTATACTGGAAAACCAGCAAACTCAAACACCGTACATTTTTTATGGAAAGGGTCTACTGGATGGAAAAATGCTCACCAAAGGAAGGAGAAGATGGAGTCAGTCTTTTTAGTAATCAACACAAACATACTCACAAGCCCATCAACATGCAAGTTGCTCCAGAGTAACCGTAATCTTGGTTAACAGGAGTGTTAGAGAAAATGCAGGGTAGCATTTTACTTAATTTTACCCTTGTTTAAATGATTCAGTGACCCAATATGACTGTAATATTAAATTTTCATTCCCTTAACTGTAAGTCATGTAACCTCAGCAGGAGAAAAACAGGTATAGGAAAAATATCACAGTGAGAGAGAGGTTTACCCTGAGTGAAGGCAGCCTTCCTATAGTAGTGATCCAAGATAGATAATGACAAATTTTCTTATTGGTAGTGTCTTTTACCATTTTAATCTCTTTTCTACAACTGATTTCATTTATTTGTCAGGGTAGATCTACTGAAGGTGAGTATTGAGAGGGTGGGAAAACATAAATTTGAAGGAAGGCGTACTCCAGTAATTCTGATGTCCATGGAACAATTTGTTCTGTAGAAGTTGTCCAAGTGATTAAAATTGCCTTTGACTTTTTGTTCTATGGTATTTTAACTTGTAACAGCATACATGCATACAACATATTCAGATAAATACCTGATCCTTTTTGGCTCATTGGGGTTCAAAATGTTGCTGAGATACAAAAGCATAGATGTTTTACCAAGTAGCAACAATTATAAATTAAAACTTCAACTCAAAATTATCAGCACAAGACTTTTTGTCTAAGTTTAGGGAAAGAAAAGGAAGACAGCATTTAAGTATTGTCAGGTGAAAAGGAAAAGAAAATCACAAACCCAAAGTGATTAATAAATATAAATACAGACAGTATATATATTATCTATACTACATACTCTATATATGCGTATTATACACTCTGTATGTATAATATGTGTATATATATATATATATATATATATATATATATATACACACCATACAGAGTGGAAGGACTTAAAGAACAAATTCAAATGTACATCTTCTAGTAGCAGATGATTATGTTCTGTGGAAAAGTCATACCAAAGATGTATGATATATTTTAGAATGAAGAAAGTCTCTGTATTGTATTTCTTTTTTCTATCTCACCCAACAAAAAAAGACAGTATAATAGACAGCTTAGAAAGGTTACCAACTCATCGTCTCTGTCTAGTATTGCCACAGTTCTGTGGGCTTTAATTCCTCTCATGGCACAGCATCAAAGCTAGTATAGCAACAAATCCCTTAGATTAGAGCAGAAGTTTGTATTAGAGGCCTACAATGGAAATTAGTATGTGTTCCTAAGTATTTTCTTGCACTGAAGATGACAGAGCAACCACAGGTTAGCATGTTTATTTTGTTTCTATAAAAATCACTCAGTGGTTTTTCTAGTTTACTTTATTTCTGTGACATCTACAAACAGATCTTTCTTCACCTGTTGATACATTCTACTTCTACTGACACATTCCTCCCAACAGCAGCATCCATACATGCAATATATGTAGAAGACAACTGCTAGGACTGAGTTATTCATACAGATAAATAAATTCACAACAATATCAACTGAATGAAGAACTAAAGTGAAAGACCCAAACTGCAATACTGCTATGGAAAGTAAAGATTTAGCAGTCCATGGGAAAAAAAATAATAAATCTAAGTTTGGACAGCAATTCAAAGCACATCTTTGAATTATTAAATTAAAGAGAAAAACTATCAAAATTACCTTATTATTATTATTATTAACCAAAATACCTTATTAATGTTTACAAATATATAAAGGGGGAGTGTCACGAGGATGAAGCCAGGCACTTCTCAGTGACAACCAATGGTAGAACAAGGGGTAATGCGTTCAAGATGGAACACAAGAGTTCCACTTAAATTTGAGAAGGAACTTCTTCTCAGTGAGGGTAACAGAGCACTGGAACAGGCTGCCCAGGGGGGTTGTGGAGTCTCCTACTCTGGAGACATTCAAAGCCCGCCTGGACACATTCCTGTGTATCCTCATCTTGGTGGTCCTTCTCTGGCAGGGGGATTGGACTAGATGATCTTTTGAAGTCCCTTCCAATCCCTAACATTCTGTGATTCTGTGAAAAAGTAAAACTGAAGAACAGCTGTCTGAATTCCATGAAACCATTGTTTTGGAACCATACCTTGGTTTAATGGGAAGAGATGCTTACATTAACGGTTTTAGATATAACTTGTTAAAAGGTTCAACTATATCAGCTAACTGAATTATGAGGCATTTCAAATATATTAAAAAAGGGGTAAAATGTATTTCCTTGAAATTATGATTGAACAAATGCCTAAAAACGGATATGAAGCTGAATTCTTCAGCTATTTGTATGACACCACGTCAGTAACATGTATTTAATGGCAATTTAAAGTCATATGAAATGTTAGAATAACTCCTTGTGTACTTGAAAACAAAATTTAAAAAAAACTTCTTTATGTCCCAGGTCTAAATCTTGAAACTACCTTTAATTAATCCATTATATATAAAAGCCATAAACTAAGAAATAATCTTATCTTCTGGTAAAGAAACATTACCAAAAATACAATCTTGTAACATTGCCTTTTGCTCGTGTGGAACAGAGCCAATTTTAAATAATAATAATAAAATAAATAATAAAATAATTAAAAAATAGAATAAGCAATTTGGATGGCTTGCATTATTCCAATTAATAATAGATTACTTTCTAATTGTAAGAGAAATTTAACATCTTTTCAATGATTATTAGGGCATCCAAGAAAAAGAAGTGTCAGGGTCTAAAAAATTCTGTGCTTGCATTCTATGTGCTTTGTGTTGTTCTCAGAATAGCTACATCCTATGCCATTAGATCTTTAGGTTCTGGAGGAAGGAGCTGATTATTTCATAATTAATGACAAGCTCCCATCTAAAAACTCAAGGCCTATTCAATTCATCAATGCAGAGACACTTAAGAAAGTTAATTTGAAGTAACTTTTGAGTGGATAAATTAAAATAAATGAAGCCTTGTATTGATCCTTTTATTCATTTATTCAATGGCTTTAATTCATTGTAGTCCACTTCAGCCTTCAAAGTGAATTAAGTTAAATTAAATCAAGGCCACTTCAATTCTGAGTATGTGTCTACACTGGGATTAATGCATTTTAACTTTACACAAGACTATAGGAACTGAAAAAAAAAAAAAAAAATCCTAGAGTAAATTACCTATTTCATAACAGGTCCATGTGCTCACATCTTTTCTCCATATAAAATTCAATTTAAGGTAGCCTTCTTGTCTTGCAATGAGATGGGGGGCAAACTGACCACTTATTCATATCTTACTTTGACATGTAGGGGATGTCCTTCTTATTTCCACACCAAATTGATTTGAACAAGCTTTCTTGAGCATCCAAGACAAACACCTTTTTTGGTGCAATTAAGTCTGAAAGAGCTCAATGAGAAACTGACTTCCAAACTTAAAAAAATAAGTTATTTCGGAACATTTTTTCTTAATTTGATCTTGATGTTTCTCACATGAACAGTTCCTTTTTTACAAAAGATATTCAAAACACTTATCTTAAGAAGACAGTTTTGCTGCATGTCAATGACAATACTATTTTGTGAGCAGTGAATGAAAAGAATCTCAAAAATGCATTACTGAATGGACCTTAGTGGACCTGCTTTCTAAAGAAATTTCTTTGTTAGGCAAGAAGTATGCAATCTGAAAATGCCTTTAAGTCTTTCCATTTGTCAAAGAAAACAACTAACTTAGAGTTGCTGATTTTTTATATATAGTTTTTGGAGTTAATTCAGCAAACGGTCCAAGAGAATTTAGTAATACACAGAATAAAGAAAAAAAAAAAAGATACCTGTTCTTCAACGTGTTTTTACTCCATACCATATTGTTTTCTTTCCACATCTGATATGTACTGTGTACACTGCTAAACTCAATACAATAAATTAGTCTGGAGTTGAGGTAAAGTGTTACTTTCACCATGTTGGAAGGCAAATCCACCAGATTTTGGTTTGCATACAAAGCATCAATTTACAAAAGCAGTTCAGAAACTTAATCACAGATGGAGAAACCAGCAAGAGAAATCGGGCAGAAAAAATGTCAAGAATTATTATAAATAAATATTTCTTCCTATTCAGATCTTCATAAAATCATATGTAATTTCCATAAACAGTCATCTGAAGCAAATACCTTATAAAATTTGTAAAATAGAAACTGTTTAATCATCAATGATATTAAATAAACACTGACAGCCTACATAAATACAGCTGACATGAGGTGCCCTATCAAAATATATACATGCTCTTAGCTATAAGATACCCTTTTTGTATATGTATTTATTAAATGTACACGATTAAGAGCAGGCTTAAAGTATGTATCTATTTGTGACATTAGTCCACCGTTTACTGCAACTTTTCTGCTGCTTGTGCAAGCCCTTCAAGTTTGTAGAAAGTTTTCCAAACAAATGTGTTCAGCTAAAAATTAACCTTCTCTTTCAAAATATATTGTTATCTTTTTGTTTTTCCATATAATTATGCTTTACTTCTGTCTATTACCTATATGTATGGATTAACTCTGGCCTCATGGGGAATGAGTAGATTTTTTATGCACTGTAATGGAATTATTTTCCTGTGAATAATATTTGGTCAGACAGCTGATATGGTCAGTCAGTTTTAGGCCCCTAAACAGAAGCTGTCCTTTCCAGTGTCAGGATGACATTCATGAAATGTATTTTACTTGTGACCTTTGTGCTTCAGTCAAAGCTCTTTTATTTTTAATAAAACAGTTGGTGTTAGACTGTAAACTAAGCACAAAAATAAGACAGTAATAATATTTGTCTTTCAATACTTTGTGTAGCATAATGAATTACTGAAATATGATGTTCAAAAAACAACTACGTTCATGTCTTTCTCGAATAACTTTGCTTTCCTGGTATTACAAGTAATTTTATGCCAAACAAAAGCAGAACTTAATACAAATAGACTAATGTAATGGCCACTGTCATGGCTAACACAATACATTTGGAATATTTGGAGTTCAAAGGAAGAGTAGCTGTATTTCAGACTAAACATATTATGTCTATCATATGTCGATAATTTGTGAAGGAGACTTAAAACAACTGCACATATAATGGGTCACAGGACAAAAAGCAACAGCAGGTTGGTGGGTTTTTTTCCAAATTTTTGTGCTGCTGGGACTCAGAATCATCTCTGAATGGATTCTTAATCAAAAGGACTTGAAAATTATATATACAGTTAATTTCTAATACTGTTTTTGCCAATGGATTATTGCCATTTCTTTCCTTTCCCCTACACAGAAGGCAGCATTTGTGTGAAAGATTACGTAGAAGAAAGAAAACAAAACCGCACAGACTCAGTACCTCATGGAAAGGTGAAGGAATTTGTTTTCATTAATAAAAATTGAACATTGAAAGGCAAGACATAGTCAAAAGGAAGAGAAAAATCACAAGGTGAATTTTTGTCTCGCATTGTTTATTAAACAGGCAAAACCAGAAAAAAAAGTTCAGTGCTACCTCCCACACAATACTATTAGAGACAGATGAGGAAAACAAAGTTTTCTCAAGGAGAAAAAAAGACTTATTGAAGCAAGTAAGAACTGAGAGATTGTGTTTACCTGACATTAATATTAAAAACCATATCAATCAAATAAAAATAATGATATGAAAACTCTAAAGGTTCAAGTGGGAAAACAGGTTTCTAAATGTCATCTCATGAAAAAAGGGAAATAAAAAAAGACCTTTAATTGTGACAATGGATTTGGAATTGAGAAGTAAGGTGTCATCTGGTAGTAATAGCCATTAAGTTGACAGCATTTATGTTTGAGAGGATGTCAGTACTTCTGGAATGTAATATATATTGCACTGTACTAAAATACCTCTTGCTTTTTTATGGAAGGATCTCTTTACCATTAGAACAACAGAACTTAATTCCACCAAATAATACAATCCAGAAAGACCATGGAACTAATTAGGGAATGATAAATGACTATTTCTGACAAACTATTGGAATATATATCTTTTATGGCTTTAACATGATTTTAGCAGTTGTATTTTTGCTTCTGATCTGTGGAAATGTAAAAAACATGACTCAGGTTCCATGGCAAAAAAAAAGTGCCTTTACTGCAGAATTGTATTACATCACTCAAGGCATATCAGGTATAAGAGGGTCATTAGGGGCAGTCAACATGGCTTCACCAAAGGGAAGTCATGCTTTTGACCAACCTCAGTGACTTTTATGAGGACATAACAAGATGGATGGATGATGGCAGAGCGGTGGATGTGATCTACTTTGACTTGAGTAAGGCATTTGACACAGTCTCTCCCAGCATCCTCACAGCTAAATTGACAGAATGTGGTCTGGATGATCAGGTAGTGAGGTGGACTGCGAACTGGCTGAAGGGAATAAGCCAGACAGTCGTAGTCAATGGGGCAGAGTCTAGCTGGAGACCTGTATCTAATGGAGTGCCTCAAGGGTCAGTACTGGGGCCTATATTATTCAATATATTCATCAATGATTTGCATGAGGGAATAGAGTGTACTATCAGCAAGCTGGGAGGAGTGGCTGATACGCCAGAAGGCTGTGCTGCCATCCAGTGAGACCTGGACAGGCTGGAGAGTTGGGTGGGCAAAAATTTAATGAAATATAACAAGAGCAACTGTAGAGTCTTACATCTGTGTAGGAACAACTGCAGGTTCCAGTATAAGTTGGGGAATGACCTATTAGAGAGCAGTGTAGGGGAAAGGTACCTGGGGGTCCTGGTGGACAGCAGGATAACCATGAGCCAGCACTGTGCCCTTGTGGCCCAGAAGACCAATGGCATCCTGGGGTGTATTAGAAGGGGTGTGGTTAGTAGGTCGAGAAAGGTTCTCCTTCCCCTCTACCCTGCACTGGTGAGACCACATCTGGAATATTGTGTCCAGTTCTGGGCCCCGCAGTTCAAGAAGGACAGGGAACTGCTGGAGAGAGTCCAGCACAGGGCAACCAAGATGATGAAGGGAGTGGAGCATCTCCCTTATGAGGAAAGGCTGAGGGAGCTGGGTCTTAGCTTGGAGAAGAGGAGACTGAGGGGTGACCTCGTTAATGTTTACAGATATATAAAGGGTGAGTGTCACGAGGATGGAGCCAGGCTCTTCTTGGTGACAACCAATGATAGGACAAAGGGTAATGGGTACAAACTGGAACACAAGAGGTTCCACTTAAATTTGAGAAGAAACTTCTCAGTGAGGGTAACAGAACACTGGAACAGTCTGCCCAGGGAGGTTGTGGAGTCTCCTACTCTGGAGGCATTCAAGACCTGCCTGGACGCCTTCCTGTGCAACCTCATCTAGGTGTTCCTGCTCCGGCAGAAGGATTGGATAAGATGGTCTTTCGAGGTCCCTTCCAATTCCTAACATTCTGTGATTCTGCGATTCTGTGGTTGGGAAATTGATTTTCAGAATTAGGTATGTCAGTGTCATTTCAGATCTGTAAACACAGCAGATCAAACTAAGGCTTGCATTATTACCTTTTTTCTTCCATTTCTGAGTTTTAACAGTAACTCTCAGCATTCTTAGCAGATGGCACATGAGAGCACAACAGAATCAAGCACCACTGTCTTATTTGAATCAGAGACCTCCAGTAGTTTTTGAACATTTTCAGCTTGTGAACCTTTAAAAAAATTCAGACTGCTGTACAGAAGACATTATTTTTTTGAGATCTACTAGAGAAATTGTACATGGACCCAAAGGGTCTGCTGGCTGCAGCTTGACAAAAACAGATGAAAGTGAACTTAGATGGCTGGAGGATCCTGGTGTCACAAGGGAGTGTTCAGTTAAGTCACATCCTGCCTAACAAGCATTTGAAATCACTGAAGGAAATAATCTGTCATTGATAAGAGTGAACTGGAATTTTATAGAAGAAAAACTCTCTTTCTAGTCATCTTAGAGAAAGAAGGTAAGCAAAGCCAGCCTGGGCATGAGAAAGCTCCAGGAGACTATGTGGGCTGAGCAGTCCTCAAGTGATCCTAATACTGAATGAGGAAAAGTAAAGGGTTTTTTTGTTTTGCTTTGCCTTTTTTTTTTTTTTTTTTAATATATATACATTTGTTTCAAATGGTAAGCATTACAAAAACTTTGCAAATCCTGTGTTCTGTATTTTCACTAATGTGCATCTCTTAATGATGGGAACAATAAGCAATCGTTCTGGCTGAAATAGTGCTTACTGTTTTGCATGAATGCTTGCAGGTAAACCTAATTTGTCCTGAGCATTGCTAATTTTAAGCTTTCAAAAATTCTAGACTCCACCTCATTTTCATGACATTTCTAAACAGATGATTCTCTTGGCCTTCTTCTCTTCCTACTTTTTTATTCTTTTTTGATCAATCTATGCCCTCTCATCTCTTATTAATGCATTACAAATAAAATGGCTATTAAAACCAAAAACAAATGCAAAGTTTCTCATATAATTATGGACGTATAGGACCCATGAGATTTCAGAAAAGTACCAATACAGTTAAGTAGTAAAAGCTGATAATATCTAGTTCAAGAACTTCAACTATAGAAATAGAAAGCTCTTGTACTCTAAGAACAATGTTGTTGAAGAGTTATCAGCTCTGTTGTGCTCTTTTATCTCTTAGGGCAGTTTCCCAAGGGGTGCCATTCAGTAGTTCCTGAAACAACCAGAAGTTCTCTCTCATAATATTCAGGGTCTTGACATGACTCTTCTGGCCCATGTGCCTTGAGATTGTGAACTCCAAAAGGGCATGATCACTGCATCCCAGGCTGCCATCACTCCTTACATCTCTAATTAATCTGTGTTGATAAGCAGCAGGTTCAGCTGCTAGTTTAAAGCCCTTCTTATAAGTCTGGCTAGCTTGTTGGCAAGGACACTCTTGCCCCTTTTGGTCAGTTGAATCCTGTTAACTCCAGACAGATTTGGCTTCTGAAAGGCAAATCTATAACAGAAGCCAAAAACTTGGACATGTAAATAGCATCACTCCAAGAAACATTACCTGAAGATCTGAGCATAGTAAGTTACTAAACAGACAGGAGAAAGACACAGAGGTTTATTAAACTAAATGAGAAGTTCTGTACCATTAGTAGAAAGAAAAAAATATTTCTATTTATTAATTTTAGAATTAATAGACACACTCATCAGAAATTGTGGACAAGCAAATGAACACTTTCTAAAATGAAAACCATGAAATGTTTTTCTGCTTTTTCTCTAATGAATGCATGTCCTGCCTCACTGCACACTGGTGTTTTATTTATAAGAGATAGATTTCTTGTCTATCACCCAATGCTTTCAGCTTTTTCATTTACCTTGTAGATAAGATGTTGACATCAGCCAATGGCTGCCATCTCAAGAAAGAAAAATCCTTTCTCCAAGTAAATCACTGAAACCCTTCCATTTCATAAAGGTCTGTCTATTGGTACAAATAAAGGTGATTGTGATATTCTCTTGAAGAGATCCTTTAATCTTATGAAATAATGAAAAAATCCTGTAGTAAATATAGTCCTACAACAAACAATCTCAGCTCAGGTTGATACACCTGAACACAAATATCTGATGCTAGGGTATTGTCAAATAATACTTATCAAATTACTAGTAAGCTTCCAAACGAAGTAGCATATATTATTGCCCAAAGAGTTGTATTTGTTCAGCAAGTCCACTGATCTTAAATGGCTGTGATTTAATTTCACAGCTGCTGATAAATTTACCATGTTCCATTTACATTAATATCTCTTTTTAACTCACATAATCTTCTGAGGATGTTTTACATGATCTCAGCAAAAATCTAGAATTACAGGGAATTTCAAACCGTTCTCAGATTGGAATAAGCTTTCAAAATGCAGAGCTTTCTAATAGAAATACACAAAGGAAACATTTTGTGTGATTTCCTGTTTCTGTACTTGCAAAAAGATCTAGGTTTTATCTAGCTTTATCTGAGCTGGAAGAATACTGTATTGTGGTTAGTAAGGCACATGGTCATTAAATCTCATTCACACCCACACACCCTTATTCCAAAAAATAACATATGTATCAGTTGTCCCTTTTTTTGCATAAGTATAAACTGCATATAATTTAATATTTATGATCTGATGTGAACAGAAATATTAACTGCATGCATTGATTTTTAGTATGACATTTAAAGATATAATTTCATACAGTGACTTAAGTGAAAACTCTATTTGCACCTTGTTTGGCATTGATATCTACTACCACTTGCATGGGACATGGTGACCTGAATTCTATGTACTGGCTTTACCATTTCACTGCAATGGAGAAGTATGTACTAACATTACTGCATTCTTTAACACCCTTGGGGAGATGACAGAGGCTAATTTTCAAATTTAATTTAAGCTAAGGTGGTAGAATAACATTTGCAAGTTTTGCTTCTAGATGACCAACAATGGTAGATGGAAGAAACACTAGTACTAGAAAAGTTAGAGTACTCTCTAGCAAAACTGTGATACATTTAAAATGAGTTTTTCATCACCCTAATCACAAAAGAGAAGGGCTGTGCGTGCAAGATGGGGCTTGAAAGCAAAGAGGTCCAACTTCTTTCAAAAGAGAGAGTATCAGAGACTCCTATGTTACTCCATTATCTCTTATCAGCACCCTGGGAAGGAAAGTTACATAGGTCCACTGAAAAATGCTGTTCAGAACCTAAAATAATCAGCTACTTTCTCAGTAATCAGGAGGTCCTACCTGGACAGTATGATCATATCCACAAAGTCACAGACTTAGACCAGGCAGTGAATGAAGAGCAGAAGCTATTGTTATCTAAATACAAGGAGACAGCAAAATGCAGACAGAACAATTTCACATTACAGAGAAGCAAATGCTGCACCGCTGTTTATGCAGGAGATAAAGAATTTTTTCCTCCTTTCACCTCATGTTCTTTCTCTTACTGTCATTATACTTGCACTAATTCTCATTTATTTTCCACAACTTACAGCTGGGCACCATACATGCCAAAGGTGACAGAAAGCGGCTCAACAAGTCTTACAAATGTATTAAGCTGATTTATTTATATTTGTCAATCTTGTGGGATTTTTTGTTTTGTTTTGTTTGGTTTTGGTTTGTTTGTTTGTTTGTTTGTTTCTTTTTCTTTTGTTTTGTTTTATCTTTCATTAAAGAATAAATGTATGACTACAATTCACCAACACATTCAAATACTGGGAAGCTACAAAAAGCAGAAGTACACATTCACAGAAAGGCATGAGTGTCAACAAAGATATTAAACAGACAGAGATGGAAGTCAAATCAATAAGCTTTGATAATAAGTAGTCATTACAACGTGTCTCTGTTTATTTCTGTTAACATCAGTGACTTTACATCAGTTTTCTCTTTCTGGCAGTATATTCTTGGCAATTTCACAGGGTAATACTTACAAACTGACCCTCTTGTTCACCCAGTCAAATGGAAATGAGTACTCAATACAAAATATGAAAGGACTCTGTAAAGGCCTTCAGATAATTTATTGCCCTAGGATATATTCTTTTGTCGGCTACTACAGCTGTTTTTATTTTTCATGCCAGCAGAATTATAACTGTCTTTTGTTTGTATTGTTCTACACTTTGACATTTATGGCGACTGATAAGTTTTCATTTGATCTTACATTAAAATATAAGACCTAATTTAAGGTTCTAAAAAAACCCAGATCATCATATAACAATTGTATGTGTAATACTTCAACCTTATTTGTCATGTGTTTTGTTTTGTTTTGTTTTCCCTTCAGTCATGTTCTCAAATTAGGTTATATTAACATAAACACTAGTAGATTGGCAGTGCTGAGAGCTGCCAGACAAATTTCTTTCTTAGCAATAGTCACCAGAGGTGATCATACCCATATCTACCAGATTTCAGAAGACCAGAAAACAATGTAACATCACTTGATTACATGCTGTGATTTTCTTTTCCCAAAGCAAAACAATGTGGGTATTTGCAGTTTTAATGACCATCTTTTCAGGGAATGATGATTGCTTTACAAAGACAAGTGACAGAGCAGTAGTAAAAAACTCCAATTCTGCCTATTTGTAGAGGGAAAAAAGGAAGAACTATAGCACCGGAGTTAGGGAGGAGACATGTTTTTCTACCAGTTTGGATTTTGTTTCCCCTTTCCCCATCTCCAAAGCCACAAATGTACTTATTTCCTTGCCCTAGCTATCAGTTGCACTGCTGGAATAGTAAGAGGCAGATAAACATCCAAACACAACAGTTGCTCTTCAAATGCACAGATAATGTAGTTCCTTAACCAAAGAATATACTACTTTAGGACGGGAGAGACACAAACAAATAAAAAAGGGGAAAAGAATTATCCTTTTTTAGACCGAAGATAAACAAGTAAGCTTTCCAAACACCTAAGAAAAGTTTCAAAGACTTATTGATTTATCTACAGATGTAGCCAACACTGTTCTGTGGATACTGTGGATTAAATGGGAAGACTCTTTTTTCTTTTTTTTTTTTTTTTTTTGTGGGCAACATCATTCCAGTTTCAATAAAAAGCTTTTAGATCTAAATTGGCTCCTGTTTAGACAGCATAAAGAACAGACAGGGGTGTTCTTCCTTATCTGAGCCTGATTTCTTCAGTCTCACTGCAAGTTAATGGCACTTTGTGTCTGCACAGCCTTAGCAGAATAGCTACTGGACACTTCTCTTATCTTTCTAAAGAAACTGCATTTTTGAAAATAGTTCAAATGTCATAATATTTTGCATTAATATTTAGTTCCATTGTTCAGATGTGCCCATAGAAATTGAACTGAAAATATCAGTGGTTGAAATAACTTTATCACAAGCAGAAAAATGTATTCTCAGAAGTATTTTCTGTGACCAGTATTTTTGGAGTTGGTCATAACAACTCTGTCTATGAGAAATAAAAGAGATTCCCTATGGGAAAAGAAGACAAGGATTTAGGAGATATTTATACAGCTAACTTTTTTCTTAACAGGTGCCTCCATTAATGCTAGGACTGGATGTTGTATTTGTCAGGAACAAGTCAGTCATAGATAGAGTTTTACTCCAGCACTGCAGCTCTATGCTCTACAGCCAGGTTTCCTCAGAATACACAGTCAATATGGATGGGTGGAAGGGGAAAAAATGGATATACACATTGGGCTGAACACTGTGGCTATAAATCATTTCAAAACATAACAGACAAAAAGCTTCAGAAGTGATGTACTTCTCAGTGGCACTTAATCCACTACCACAACATTACACAAACAGCTTTCTAGAGACAGCCGCTGCTTAGCAACAGCGCTGCTATCTCCTATGCTCCCAAAATAAGAGTAGAGGTATGACAGGAATACAACTCGGAAAACAAGACTCCTTGTAGTTATAGCACAAGTGTATTCTCAACAGACCACACAAGGCTTAATTTATTTGAGTCTGTGTTTGAGCAAAAGAGAATGTATATGTATGTGATAACTCTCACACACATACCTACATTCTACACAGCAAGAGTATCACCATTTGGAAACCCATTTAGTCCTACATCACATAAAATGCGAACAGAAAAGAGTCCAGTGTAAAAATGTATTGTCTTGTAGTTCCCTCGGCCTCCTTTGTTGCCTGTCTCGAAGAGGTTGTGATGTTTATCTTCTTTCAGTTGTCAAAAACCTCCACTCCTTACTGTAACCTTTTAGGCAGCAGCAACCTCACATCAACCTTGGTGAGCTCTGTCTGTGCCATGTTTGCTCCCACAGGTGTATGTCCAATTTGCTTAAGTTCTCCTTAGCTCTTTTCCCCTCTGCTCTGGTGAGTGTTTCGTCCCCACAGTCTCTGTCACAAGGCTCAGTGATCTGGCAGGCCTGAGAGTACACCCTTCCAGAAAAAATGGAGGCAAAGAAAACATTCAGCAACTCAACCTTTTCCACCTTTTCCATTTCCTTTGTCACTAGGTCTGTGTCTTGTGAGCAGAGAGTGCAGTTTTCAGCTTTTCTTTTTTTTTTTTTCTTCTTTTTTTTTTTTTTTTTTTTCCTTTTGTCAGTGCACTGGGAAATAAAATAATAAAGATACCCAAGTCTGGCACTCGGTGGTTCTGAGGAATCTCATTAAACCTGACTAGGCTTTTAAGCATCAATTGGCCCCATGCTAACTCATGGGCTTTTAGCAAAGTACAAGTTTTAGCAAAGTAAAAGTTTTAGAATACTCTTCACTGGGTAAAAAACTGTTTGGGTGGCCAAGCCCAAAGACTTGAGGTGAATGGAGTCAAATCCAGTTGCTGGCCGGTCACGATTGGTGTTCCCCAGGGCTCAGTATCGGGGCCAGTTCTGTTTAATATCTTTATTAATTACGTGGATGAAAGGATCAAGTGCAGCTACAGTAAGCTTGCAGATGACACCAAGCTGGGTGGGACTGTTGATCTGCTTCTGGGTAGGAAGGTTGTGCAGAGGGATCTGGACTGGCTGAATCGATGGACTAAGGCCAATTGTATGAGGTTCAACAAGGGCAAGTGCCCAGTCCTGCATTTGGGTCGCAACAACCCTAGACAACACTACAGTCTTGGGGAAGAGTGGCTGGATATCTGCCTGGCAGAAAAGAATCTTGGGATGTTGATTGACAGCCAGCTGAACATGAGCCAGCAGTGTGCCCAGGTAGCCAAGAAAGCCAAGAGAATCCTGGCTTGGACCAGAAACAGTGTAGCCAGCAAGACTAGGGAAGTGATTGTTCCCCTGTACTAAGCACCGGTGAGGCCACACCTTGGATACTGTATCCAGTTTTAGGCCTCTTGCTACAAGTAAGACATTGAGGAACTGGAATGTATCCAAAGCAGGGCAATGAAGCTGGTGAAGGGTCTGCAGCACAGGTGTTATGAGGAGCAGCTGAGGGAGCTGGGGTTGTTTAGCGTGGAGGAAAGGAGGCTGAGCGGAGATCTTATAGCTTTCTACAACTATCGGAAAAGAGATTGCAGTGAGGTGTGTGTCAATCTCTTTTCCCAGGTGGCAAGCAATAGGACAAGAAGAAATTGCCTCAAGTTGAAACAGCAGAGATTTAGATTGGATATTAGAAAATATTTTTTCACAAGACGGGTTGTGAGGCATAGAAAGAGGCTGCCCAGAGAACTGGCTGAGTCATCATACCTGGAAGCATTTAAAAGATGTGTAGATGTGGTGCCTAGTGTCATAGTTTGGTGGTTGTCTTGGCAGTGCTAGGTAATGGTTGTACTTGATGATTAAAGGTCTTTTCCAACCTAAACAATTCTATGATTCTGTGATTCTAAAAGAACATAGGATTCTGAAATGCTCCATAATGACCTAATATGGCTTCACACTAATCTGCTTGCTAACATCACTTCAAGTCAACTAAACACATCTCTAACATATTCAGATGAAATATGCTTTTTTTCTCATCTGCAGGGGCACTCATTCACAGCAGTTATATACTGCTGAGCTCTCTCTGGAAGTGAAAGTTTGTGTACAAGAGGGAATAAACTGAATAATGTCAAAAGTAACTGCAGGAAATGTATGCCGAACAAGTGGCAAATGGAAGATGCCAAGCTATCCGGGAGGGTGGATACATGTCAGTGAGAGCACTATCATTTTGAAGTAGCAGAGAAACATGAAATTCAGTTTATGACTCAGCCATGTGTGTCTAAAAAATAGCAGTAAGTCCAGCAGGAAGTAAATATTACTTTATTTTGCTGGCAGGCAAACAAATTCTGGAAACTACTCAAATCCCTGCCTAGGAGCAATTTGCCACAGTTCAATAAAGCTGATTCTTAGTAAAAAATGTCAAAAGACTATGGCTCTTAAAAGGAGTTCACCAGGCAAGTGATGCTTTTTCAATACAGTGTTTATTTCTGTGTATTTTCTGAATGACATACAGAACCTTTTAAACCTGAATAGAATGTGCCTATTCACACCCAACCTTAGCCTGCTGGCTCTCACTCCTCCCTTAGTGCTGGTATAGCTAGCTTCAGCTGAGACATTCCCTGAGTGGAAATGAGATGCCTGTCCTGATGTAAATTCATACTTAGGTGTCTGTGGTATCTAATTAGCTAACAAAACCAAAACCAGCATAAACCCAACAAGGAAATATTAGTTAATTTAAAATGAAAAAAAATTGTCTGCATGGTGAAAGTATTTAAAGGCCCTTTTGTTGAAAATTTCTAAGGAATCCAAACATAGAAATAAACAGTTTTTACACACATAGCTGAGGTGATACAGGAAGGAAAAGCAACTTAAGACTTTTAAGAATGATAAACAGTATCAGTGGAAAAAAAAGTGAGGAACAAGCTAGATATGTGGGGTTTGATAAACACCTTAAGTTATTAGTACAGAATGAGTTCATGATTGCATTTGTTTCACAATATAATAAGAAAAAAGCTCTCATGCCAATGGGATCTTTTTTGTATTACTTTCTTTATATACAGTGCTTAGCAATAAGTTGATCCACAGTGACACTTCTTAGTTTAAAACATTTAAATTTAGTGAAAAAGTCATGGTAACTTATATATTTGTCTTTTGTTTAGTCATTTATTTCAAGCCTAAATACTGTGTCTGATTCCAGAAGTACATGAATACTCCTGGCTACGTGCCAAATCAGGCACATGAGGTAAACACAGACCCTTCTTGCAGACAACCAGCTTTCTTGCAGAACTTTGTATAATCATCTAGTTCTCATTACTAAAATAGGAAGCATGGAAGGGTGTTTTAATTCTGCCTCTAAAAGCGTTTAGTGACCGTCCTAAAGATCTCCTTTTTAGATCAAGTAACTACATGAAACTTCCAACTTATTAAGAAATGAAGAATGAAAAATTGAAATAGAAAAACATTTTTCATTTTTCTACACACACACACACACACACAAAAAAAAAAAAAAAAAAAAAAGAACAGAAACCTGAAAATCTCAGATTTGGAGGACTTATATAGATAAGCTGAAATAACAGCAACATCTAGTTGTGTTTTTAAAAACAAAAACAAGCAAACAAAAAATAATTTCATTATTTGCAAGTACTTTTCCTGACTTTTCCTGCCTGGCTAAGTGCTACTGTGTTTTTACTATTGTTGCTCCTTAAACCAAGAAACTAGCTGCTATTTGACACTTTGCTGAAATTGTTTATATTATAAACAATAAGACATTAAGAGGTGGGTATAGTATCTGTGGACTCCTTCTTTGCAAGAAGGAGTTTGGAGGAGTAAGGGACACTGAAGCAAAGGAAGCATGGAGAAGAGATTCCCTGAATACTTCCTGTGGTTTAACCCAGCAGGAAGCTAAGCACTACACAGCCACTTGCTCATTCCCTCTCCAAGGGGATGGGAGAGAAAACTGGAAAATCGGTAAACCTCTTGGCTGAGATAAAGATAGATTAATAGGACAGAAATGGAAGATAATATGAGTAGTGATAAAAGAATATGCAAAACAAGTGGTGCACAATGCAACTGCTCATCGTCTGTTGACCAATGCCTAGCCAGTCCCCAAGCAGCAACCCCCCCCAGCTAAATCTTCTCCTAGTTTATATACTGAGCATGATGTCATACAGAATGGAATACCCATTAGGTTAGTTGGGGCTCAGCTGTCCCAGTCGTGTTCCCTTCCAGCTTCTTTTGCACTCCTGGCCTCCGCACTAGCAGGCCAGTATGAGAAACTGAAGTCCTTGACTTGATGTGAGCACTGCTCAGCAACAACTAAAATATCTGTGTGTTATCTATATTTTTCTCATCCAAAATCCAAATCACAGCACAATACCAGCTACTAGAAAGAAAATTAACTCTATTCCAGCCAAAATCAGGACAATACTACAAACATTAAACTGAGTCAGCTTCAACTTTCCCTCTCAGAAATCTCCAGGCTTACTACTGTATAACCCTCCCTAATCAGAAATCCCACTTCTTCTCATGACAATGTTCATAATTGTGTATCCTGGCTTTCTGATGGATTTTGTTACTTCTAACCTTAGCTCTTAGGTTTTAAGTTAAAATTAACTAGAATTTATTTTACATAATAACAGCTTAGTATAAAGTCTGTATACTTCCACTAAGAAACCAATGTCTTTGTGGCAGCTCAAAATAAACTTCCAGGTTATGGAATGAAGTGCACAAGAAAGAAGCAGCTGTCTTTTCACATTACACCTCCCAGGGAGAGAATTGTGCAAGTGGCTAGAAGGTGAGCGTGTAATAAACTAGAAAAGCATTTATATGTTCAAATCCATAAACCACTAAAGATACAGCTTTTATTGCTACTAATGCTTGCAGTGACAGAAAAATGACTAATTCTCCTTCTTCCTTATAACCTAGAAACATGTGCTTGGTAATGCTTCCTGTCTTTAACAATGTGCTAATATACCTCCAAATCCAAGATCTGCTGGATAATAGATACTAGAAATTCCAGTACAAAGCATGAAAGCAAGTAAGCAGTAAGTATTCACTCTGTGGCAAATAGCTGTGGTTTGCCATAACTTTATGTGCACTTTCTAAAGGCGAGTTGGCAGCAGAGATTCCAGTGGAGCAACACCTTAGTACTTGAGGACACTCTGAACAAATTTGTAGAGGAAAATATCAACTACACTTTGAAGATCAGAAATGGCCCACAGGTGTTCTGTACCCTTGTAAATAAAAGCCTTCCTTTTCCATCTGCCATTTCACCTACTCAGTATTTACCCAGTTATGTATATGATAGCATCAGTGTATCTTGTTTTCTTAGTCAATGCAGTTTGTGGGATATCTCCAAGACATAGCTAGAAAGAATAGGAATTCAGGTTGTACCCCATGCCCAGTCTGACCTGACACAAATCGTTTGTATCAAATTATTTTTCACATGAAATCAATTTCTGAAATCAACTTCTTTGGCCAAAAGAGCCATTGAGCGTTTATATGTCAAACAGTTTGAGATCACGATCCTTTAACACAGAATCACAACCGCCTTTTTTATTTTTTTTTTTTTATTATTATTATGCCTTTCTGTTAAATCCTGTGGGATTATCTCACTGAAAATGAATGTATTCAATCATATCACAATAAAATGTAGCACTGAGAGATCTGTTTCCTTTGTCATCACCCTATTATTACCTGAACCACTAGAAAACAGGAATGTCCATAATTAGAAACCAGTCTTTTGCTAAGACAGGAGGGAACAAGTTATGCAGAAATGGACTTATGCTGGGAAAAAAATAAAAATTAAAAAAAAAAAAAAGTTAAAATAAAGAAATTGCCTAATGCATTATGAGGGTAAAAAAAAAAAATAAAGGAAAGAAAAGGAATTAAAAAACAAGTTTACATGTACAACTCTTCAATTAGGAAGTAGGTTAGAAAAAATATACAGCATGCAGCCTACAGAACTACATGCTGAGTAGTTACAGGATCAGTTAATGATCTTCCTCATGAAGCTGAATAGAAGAGACGGAGTCGGGGCAGATGAGGGAAGAGAGAAAGAACATTTGGCTATTTGATAAACATGCTGCTGCCTGGTACCTAGCTAGAGTGGATTGCTCATTTGCCACTCTGAATCTCACTCTGAATTTATGTGAGTTTACATGTGTTATACACATTAATCTAATAATTTTAATTATATGATTTTGACATTCTTCCCAAACCTCACTGTTGTTGAGACTATTTGAAGTAGATTGTAATGGATCCTCATCCAAAACTGGATTAGCAGCCAGACTTCAAATTCTTAATTCACTAGCAAATTGCTTCCTTTGAAAGGATGACAGTGAACAGAAGATGCTGGAAGGAACTGCATGTACAAGGTATTTCAAGAATACCTGGGCAGATGATTATGATATCCTTCATTATGTTTCATGGGGAGAGGAGAATTCCAATTCAATACATATACAGAAATATTTCAGTCAGATATGGTAGAAGAAAAGGATGAGTGCTGTGATGGCCAGCTAAGCTATGATGTGTGAAATGTGATCAAAGAGAGGAGCCTGAATAGTAGTGATTGTAAGAAAGGGATGGGCAAGACAGGTAAAGAGCAATAAGGTCAAAGGTTAAAAGCAATTCACTTTGCAAGAAGCTCAGTGTGATGGGCTTGTAGACAAGTGCTGGGCATATATTTATGTCAGAAACTGTAAGAAAATGCAGGAAGCGAAGTGGAAAGAGTTGCAAGTAGATAGAATTGCAACAAATCTTAAAACTAAGTTTTTTATTTGCACTGAATGCTCTTAAAGATAGATTTCAGAATACTTTTGTACTTACTATTTGGTTAAAATCTGACAGAAATATTTGGCATTAAAAATAATCTATATAACATGTAGATTCTAACTAAAGCATGTCAAAGTCCAGTGTTTGCCTTTAAGTTATCTGTGTTAGTTTCCCCTAGACTGCATGACATCTTATTACACTTTCTCAGTCTGCCCAGTACTATTTCTGTTTGCAGAAGGCAAGTACATACAGCATCCTTAAAGACAATTTTAGTTTTTCTCAGCTGGAAAATTGTATTGGAAATAGGTAAGAATGATGCTCTTAAAGTAAGCATGTTTCAAGTCAGAGTGTGCTGAACTGTCCAGATCCGTGCTCCAGAATGAGTGCTTCTAGCTGCATTCAGTACTGGAGCTTCATGGCAAGTGAGGCAGATTAGATGAGGTTGTTTGCAAAAGCAATGCTATAATAAGAAGAGATTCAACTGTACTCAAAGAAGGTATTTTTCATTCCAGAATTGAGTAGCATGGATCACTTCACTAGAGACATGCTGTGTATGTGCTAGAGGGACTTCCAGCAGCCTAGTGAGTAACACGACAGTAATGTTTCAGGGAAACAGCTCTCCATTAATGAGTTTAGAGCAATAACAGCTCTGCAAGTATGTGGTGAGAAATAACTGTACAGTAGACATACAGGACAGATACACTTGGACAAATTACTGCAGTACTTACTTGTCTAAACAGCTTCTGAAATGAGCACATTAGGTAGATCATGAAGATGAGATACCTGTAATCCAGGGAATCCTTTAACATGTAATCACCACCAGTGCAACAAATAAAAATTTACTTGGGGTTCAAAATAGTTCAACCACCTTTTCCACACCTGTTTGAGACTCTAACATCAACCAGGTTTGAAAGAAACAACAAAAGTCTAAGGAGATTCCTGAAGCAGCATTTTAGAGATATTTGGAACACAAAAGTATTATCTTAAATTATTTCAGAGATAATATGTTCTTGTGGAATATTTAAAATAACAATTAGACCAGAAAAAAAAAGAAAAACAACAAAATAAAGTTTAGATTCTTAAAGAGTGAAGGGTTAATGCTAGGTTAGCTGTTGAGCTGTTGTACTGCTAAGGAGTATCCAAATGCCCACTACCAATATCTATGGGTAAAACAACATGATTGAATAGTGGGAGTTATAACTTCAAATTCTCATAAGCTTTCAATGCAGAATATATTGGTCTTACACCTCAGTCAGAAATATGCTACATGAGCATGTTCCTATGGCTTATCCTTATAGGCTAAGGGAGAGACAAAATACCAAATCAGAACAGCCCATGTGTGGTAAACTCAAAACCAGATGTATGGAAAAGAAGCAAACATCATTTGCTTAAGTCTATATCTATTTTAAAAAGAAGTCTGGAATACAGATTTCCATTCTTTTGCTGTGAAAGTGATAGAAAATGTAATCAGTCAATCATAAACTCAAATCCATTAGAAAAAAAATGGATAGAAACTTACAGGGTTTATAGGCAGCTTCCTCTGTCAGTGAATGGCTCTAATGCCACCAATGGAGGCTTAAGTAGTTTTCTCAGGAAGCGTACTGAGTTTAATGTTGTCATTCTAATGCCTTAAAGTCCATTAAGACATAGAATCATAGAATCATAGAATAGTTTGGGTTCACGGGACCTTAAAGATCAGCTAGTTCCAACCCCCTGCCATGGACCAGGACACATTCTGCTAGACAAGGTTGCTCAAATTTCCATCCAACCTGATCTTGAACACTTCAAGGGATGATGCACCCCCGACTTCTCTGGGAAACCTGTTCCTGTGACTCACCATTCTCATGAATGACAAAGCATTTCATGTCTTGTGTGCAGTTTGTCTTAGGGCAGAGATTGTGTATACTATAAGACTAGCCACTATATAGATAACGTGTGCTCAAATTTTTAACTGATTATTTTTCTCATCATCTCTACATATGTAACATGCCATTTGAAGTTCTGATCCACTGATAAGAAGGCAGAAGCACTTAGGGGGAACTGCAAGATAACAACTGCTACAGATTTTTCTGAACAGTTAATGCAAGTGATTAATTGAGTATGATTTTAAGAATCCACTTGAAGAGCAGTTGGCTTGTTCACATAGTATAACAGCATTTTTCAGCTGTTATACCACCTGTCCAGCTGACTGTTTTGAAAGCTGTATTTGCAAAGTCTTAAATATATACTGGATGTCATTATCACAATAGTTTCATAACACATGAACAGACAGCAAGTACACATGAGTAAATTTAGAATATTTTCACACACACTGTGTATTTATACACACAGAGATGACAAACACATATTGGAAAGTATTATATTTATAAAACTACTTTCACAAAGCCATGCAAAAAAAGAAATCCCAGTATTTTGTACATGTGGCATATGCCTTGTCCCTCATGAATAAATACAGTATTATCTAAAAATCCCTGTCCCATCATACACTATGTACGCTTTTTTGTTTTTATGAAAAAAAAAGAACAGTTATTGTTGTTACAAAGGATTTTGTAATTGAAATACTGGCTAAGTTCATCTAGATATTAGTAAAGATGACAAGGAAAATATATATTTTTATTTATCTGTTTTAAATGCAAGAATTGTACAATGCTTTCCACTGTATTTTTCAGGTTTGACAGCTGCATGAAGGGAGAGCTTCAGACATTTTATCTTCTTCTGAAATGTAATTTTCAGCACAACTGCTTGGCATTCTAGCAATGAAGAATGCTAGTTGTCTGAAAAAAACAAATAGAGAAATAGGGAAAGAGAGAAAGGAATGACTTATAGACATTGATAATTATATTTGCTGTGCCCCCTAAAATTATTTTTAGGAAATTTAAGTCAGTGAGTTAGCCATTGTAAGAAGCACATAATGTTGAGAGTTCACTTTGAACTTATAACTTATTTCTACACATCAGGATAATGACAACTAATGTAAAAAACTAGTGCATTATTCTAACAAAAAAAAAAAAAAAAAAAAAAAAAAAAATAAAAAAGTTTGTTCCATAATGGTACATCACTGATCGGCTTTGTCAGGCTTCTGCAGAAGTTATACAGAAAAACAAGTTCAATGAACGAGACATGCACAGGCCTGCTATTTGTACACATAATACTTTCCACTACCGTCTTGTCCTCACTCCTAATAAAGCATAAGCCTTAACCTTCTTCTTGACAGTTCTTAAATTTAAAACCTCTAGTTTCACATCAAGGATCTTAGTCAGCCTTAAAATTCTACTGCTTATCATAAACTATATGAATGGCTATGTTCTCATTTCTAATGTCAACAGAAACCTTCCCTTGAATCTCAGGCCTTGAACCAAATCTGAGATCAATGTTTATTTTGCTTATGTCCACTCTCACAGAATCATCTTTCTGGTTGATAGGCTTCTGACATGAATTTGATGGTGATATCTGTAATATAGCAGCCAAAAATATTCCTTCTAAAATTGTCTCTTGTTCTGATAATCAGCATTAATCAAAATTCCCCCAAATAAATCCCTTCTATCCATGTTAAAATCATGATGTGCTGAGCCTTACATTCCTAAGAAAATATAACACTATTATTTAAAATGTTCAAGTACGAACGCATGTTTGACATACAGTTACTCATTTCAGCCTCAGCTGAGAAGTGATGCTGTTTTGTTTTTTTTTCTGTACTTATGACATAAGATATTCCTGGGAATTTGTATATACACTTAAAAACTTTTATTTTTTGGTGGATTCCATGACCAGTGAATTCGTTCTACCAATATTCTAATGGATTAATGAAGTTTTCAGTGGTATTTTGTATATGTGAAATTCCATGGAGGTAAGTAGTAAATGTAGTAATTTGACATTATTTTAGGAGGACTAGGCCTATCTTAAATAATGTAAAACTAACAGAGGTTTAATGAGGACAGATAGGTGGGAAGATGTCCGTTCCCACTGGTTTCACCATGCCAAATACCAATCTAAATCCAGTATCCAAAAATTTGCACCGAAATAGAAGACAAATGAGAAAAAACTGCTTCTTGGACCAATTCTTGTAGTTGCACAGTTTGATCCAGCAACCTTATTCAGCAGAAAGAGGTTGATGATGTGGGGGCTAAGCTGAGCAAATGAATTGCTTTCCAGACTCTTTAGTCACCCAAGTTTGATGCTGCTTGCAGTATGGCAGATAGTACTGCAATTCATGATTCATTTGCAGTATAATAATTTACACAGGAAATCATACATTTAAGAAAGCTTTGATTTTATTAATCACAGTAGAAGCAGATCTTAAACTCCCTGTTATATATCCACGTTGACTCAAGCATTCAAAAAATAAAGAGGTTCAGTTTTCTGCAGCATATCTAGAAAATACACACATTGAAAAAGATTCAGCTATACTCAGAAAAAGGTGAATTTATTATAAGACATTACTATCAACTAAAAGAAAAAAAAAAAAAGTCTAGACAGCCTGTATCTGGTCCTTTATGTGTAAACAGTCTTGAGCATATCCAGACTGTTGCCTCAACTGTGCAAGAGACTTGAGATTGGAACAGGCTCAAAACAAAGGAAGAAAATAGAAAATCTTAATCTAAAATATATAATTCAAAAAAGTCCTCTTAATTCTGCTTACAACAAAAGTCACCACTGCAAAGTTACATTTTCTCTCTTTTTCAACTTGAGTTTAAAATTCCAAATGAAAAACATCTGCTTGCTGCTTTGCTAGAGGATTCAAATTTGCTCTCTGTGGATTTTTTATTTCTCATTTCATTCTATGTAAAAAGACAAAAAATAATAAAACAGAAATAAACATTACAGGAATAAAAAGACAATATGCTGCACAGGACAAATATATTGCTGTTCACTTTGTTATGTTCCAAAACCAAGCCTTATTTCTGTGATATCTCATCTCAGCTGTGTTTTAGTGTGTGACTTTTCTATTTTATGCCTCTGACTTTTCTTGTAAAAAAAGAAGAGTGCTTGCAACAGCCAACCAACATGCATGACAAGAAAAAACAAAATTCCAGTGAACCAGTACAGAACTATACATCACAAACTCAGTCACTCAGAAGATATTTTCCCATTACCATTCAGAGTCAAATGTAATAGTACTATGCTGGGAACATAAAACAAAATCTTTGTAGCAAAAGCAATAAAGAAGAACCTTTCATTATTGTCATCCACCTGACAGAACTATATCACATGACAATATCAACAAGCTGAATTACTGTATGGACTGAAAGAAGAGAGATTATTATCAGAATTAAAAGAATTCAGTATCTCTGTCTTCCTACAATGTGAGGGAGACAATTATTTCTGTATGCAATTTATTAGGGCTTCAGAGATGTGAAACTGAATTATTCCTGCATGTACTTTTATAAGGCATGATAATTATTTATTTCAGTCTATTGTTACACCTAAACGAAAGCAAGTGCTTTATACATTTTCTTAATCTACATATGCTAAAAGAAACATTCAAGATGCATTTTGTGAAGATAGCACACAACATAAAACTACATACCTAAATCCATCTTAATAATTTCTCATAAGAAAGTCAGATTGTCATTGGATTTTTATGAAGAATACCATACTTAATTAAATATATGACATGACAAAAATATAGAAAGCAAACAAGAAATTCCATTTCTACCTTATTAAAAAAAAAAAAAAAAAGAGCTATATTTAAATACTTATCTTAACTGAACATTGGAAAGTATGCTACTCACAGACAAAGGGTTCCATTTCTCCATTTAGTTTTTTTAAAATTTAGAGTGCATTTAACTTGAGGAAAAAACAAGTATCCCCTTCCACTCCATTTGGAGTCGGAATAACATTTTCTTACAGGTTGTTCTCAGAACTAAAACCTGGTGACACATACTTGGAAATAATATTAGGACTCATCCTCAGTAAAAAAACATAAACTTAGAGATTTGGGTACTCACTAGCTATGTCTAATTGGCACTAGCTATGTCTAACTAACATTTGGCCAGATACAAGAATATTTTTTTTACTTTTCACTTACTCGGGCTTTTGAGATTTTACAGAGGAATCTACGAACTATTGTTTCCAATATATTTTTTTTTCTTTTTTTTTTTTTTCTTCTTTACGTGCTTCTAAGATTTGTTTCTGAGAAAATGATTTAATGTTTTAATTTAATGATTTAATTAACCTGCCAGCTGGAGAAAAAATTTGATGCCTATCTGGATATCTTGAAAAAGATAGAGTGGATTGCACCTTACTTCACTTAAACATTTAAAAGTCAGACTAAGACAGACTGTCCCAGTGGTTTCTTTACAGGCACTGGAGGGAAAAGCTTTCTCCATGAGGTTTCATCTTATGTATTTTAGATCTTTAGAATAAGATAAATTATGGTCAGGAATATCTCTGTTCCTCTCTGCTGAAAACAAAGGGAGCAAAAGACTCATGACAACTGAATTTAGGAACCTAAATTTGGTGAGCAATGTCCCATTTCTCCATTTTATCAATTTTTCTAACTATAGAAATGGGGTTGGCAACAATCTGTAGCTTACATTTCAAGGCCATGCTCGTATTTATTACATTTATTTTCATTAAATATTGAAAGCTCTAAGGCCAATCACAGGAAAAAAGTTCTTCTGTTCCTAGTGCTTAAAAAAACAGAAAATTATGTGTGCCATGATCACCACACCCGGTTTCAAATTAGTCTATTTGCTCTACCTCAGACAGTTTTACCTTAATGTGCCAAATTACTCCATTCCCTCTCTTTTCCATCTAAGACTTTGCCTCTGCTCCTGTGTCTTTATGCATTTGTTGAGACACTTGTGGAAGGGAAGAAAGCAAGGAAAATGGAAGCTGACCCATCAGTTTCAAGCGAAACAGCTTGGTTAAAAAAAGAGGGCTGCTGTGAGGACTTTCTTCTCTCTTTGTGCTCTCTGTAAAGACCTTCTGAGAAGTTTTTCTGCTTCTTCCGATAGTCTGATTTCTTTCCCCGTTTGCAGGTCACCCTAGGGAGATCATCAGTCATAATTGTTTTCTTCTCTAAAAGAATACATCAGCAAACACATCACCACAGCTGGAAATTTTATTTTCAAATGTACATCCTGTGGTAATTTAGCATAATTTTCTTACTCCATTCCAAAGGAATATTTATAATTTTAATTTACTAAACCCACAGTACAAAAGTAAAAAGCCTGCTTATTTGACAAAAAAGACCCAGAAAGTTACTGGCTGGCGGTAAAAGCAAATGAAATCCTGAGACTACAAGGACAATAACTTTAAACTGCCTATTCCTTCCTCCCAAGTCTTGCACTAAGAGGGAAGTGGAGTTTGTGCCAGGGAAACTCTAGACACTTGTATTTGTGAAAAGTTTAATGAAACCAGTATAAGTAATTACCTATTGGCCAAATCTCATGTTTCTATTGCTGTGCAACACTGAGAGAGTTTCTTAAGAGACACAGTCAAGCATGCTATTTTTCGTACTAAACCAATGTTAGAATCTTTATTATTAGGAGCAGAGAGTACTATTAATATATATATATATTTTTTTTTTTTGCTCTAGGACTCCAAGTATCTGACAAAAGAAATTCAGGTGGTTGTGTGAAGGTCTTATGAATAGCCACTTGGGAATTCAGAGTTTATAATATTTTTCTATACTATACTTTATCTGTTACATATTTTATTTATATAAACATATATAATAAATAAAATATCACATATTGCTATATATAACTATCTTATATCTTCTTATAATTACATCATTACATGTTACCTGTAATTATGTATAATTACTATATTCTCTATATAATTCTTTATCATACTATATGTTCCATAATATGCAATAATTATATAATGTAGTGTATTATATTATATGTGTTATAATAATTATCTATTTATATTGTTTATATATGAAAAATATATTTATTTTAGCTCTGTTCCAAAACAAAATCATACTCTTTTTTAAAGTCATGAAGGATCTTGGTTAGTTTTTAGCTAATGGACTCAGATCAATTAAATCTATTTATAAACATTGGTCTCCAAAACCAAAATGACAAGGTAGTACTATGCTGTGGGTTTCCTCCAATGCAGACACCATAACAGTGATTTCTATATGGGATAAAATCTCTGTGTGGTAAACAGAGAAAGCCACTGGAAAACCTGATGGATCTGTTGTAAACAAGAAGAGAATCACCAGATACACATTACTTTATTAATAGAGTGAACAAAGTCAGTAACTGCCTGCTGCTTGCTCGTTCATTTGGCATTCCTGGAAGAAAAAGGCATTTACCCTGCTCTGTCACAAGCAGGATCACACAACAGAGCATGAGAACTTCTATAACGTTTTTTACCCTTGTAAAAACTGTTCATGCTCTCGGGGCAAATATACTAATAGTGGAGCCCTATTTATTTATTTATTTATTTATTCATTCATTCATTCATTCATTTATTTATTTATGTATTTATTTAATGCAAACTACTGAAAATACAAGAGGTGGAAATAATTTCCCTGTAACTGGTTAATTTGGTTACACCTTTTACCAAGACTGTATTTTCTTCCATAGACAGCATGCTAGACTGCAACATTTAGTTCAATGAACATTTGTATAAACTAGAAAATTATGTTAGAAGTGGTAATGGAATTTTAACTACAGGAATATAAGATCGTTACAGGGGTGCATCTGTAGAACTGCAGTACGTTAAACATCCCTTGTTTTATTTGGTAAGTAGGAACACAGACACTAAAATGAAAATGTGGTTATGAAAAAGAGTTTAATTAAGACTTTTCTTTTATATCAGTTAAAGATATACTGCAAATCAAATGACTATGCACATGCTTGCAAAATGCCTCGTTAAGAAGAATTTGCTTCCTTGTGATTTGGCTTTATGAAGTGCACTCTATTGAAACATATACTACAGAGTTACATTTTTCTACATATGATTTTTTTGGCTTTTTAAGTTTGCTTATTACAGTAAGCTATCAACTGTGTATTCATTGCTACCATACTGCCTAAAGTTGTGACTAGTTGTATGCACAAAATCATAGCAAGCATGCATTGGAGTGATAATTTTAGACATCCCAGACTTACAGAAGAAAGGAAAGATGTACTCACTGAGTAGCACTTACTCAATTTGGAACACCATTCATGTTACTGCCTGTCTTTTCAAGATGCCTAATTCCACCCTTAAGACCAGCTCTGTTGCCTCCCAATAAGCCACTAGACAGCCAGAGGAAGCTTTCAAGGGCATTCAGGAAATTGCATCTCTAAACATCAGATGTATATGCTGGTAGCTTGGTGTGGTCAGACTTGTAGGATCAGGCAACCCAGTATGCACAGTACATGAACACTGTATTCTGGCCAGGTTTTGCAATTTGAAGAATTTTTTTGCCAAATCTTCTTCTGATTGAACTAGCTGGTATTTTGGTGAGTTGCCTTCATAGCTCAAAGACAGGTTTCAATTATTTGGAATATGAATAAATATCTTCTTCCTGGGGATATGCCTTCAGAGTAAATATGAACACACTGATCTTCAAAGAAGTATGATATGAAATATAAAAATACATAAATATAAAATTATGTACATTTCCACATCAACCCAGTGTATGTTGCAGTTGCAGAGACTGAGAAAGGAAATGGGTTTGTATTTAAAAAATTTAGTTACAATTCTGTAATAATTAATTAATTAACTGCTTCACTACAAGAGTCAGTAAAGTAAGATTAATTTTGTTTTGGCTGTTTCTGTAAGGAAATACGAAAAGTAATTTAGCAACAACAGGCCATAAAAAGAAATATGTTAGCATTTTATTAGTATTTTCAATCACTGTTGCATTTATAATATTTCTGTGATCACTTTCTTAATGTCATAATGTGAAACAGTTTGATCTGAAACAACCGTATTTTAATAGGTTAGACTAGGTTCTCATTTGCATCTGGTATCCATAGGACTTTTATTCAGAAAATATAGGTTAAAAAACCTTTTTCTATTTAAAAACAAACAAACAAACAAACAAAACAAAACACAGCACAGTATTTCATGCCCTTAAACTTACATTTATGCTTTCTTATTGCAGCTGTTTTGTTCAGCCATATGATGTTATCTGTTTTAACACAAAATGTCTTTTGAAGATCCTTACAAAAATCAATGGTACAATCACATTGTCAATAATAATTAAGAAAAAAACCCACTTTTTTCTGAGAAGTATTGGTATTATAATCTCACAACTGAATGCTGTTTGACCAAGAGAAAAATGCAATGTGTGACACACTACGTATAAGCTTATCAGCTACAGAAGGGATGGATCAGCTTCACTGAATTAAATCCCTGTGACCACACCACTGTGTGTTTCTGGTCCTTGCATGACTTCAGAAGGGGCAACACTGGATTTACTGCCCAAATCCATCAGACAGAATAACATCTGGTTTCTTGAAGACTATTTGTGCTACATGCTCTCTGCAATATGAAGTTTTGATTATATGAAACTCAGCTATGGCAGATGTGAGAAGTTCATGCATGAGTATTCTGAAAAACATGCTCTTATATACATAGGTAAGGTTATCAGTGATGTGGTTTGTCGTTTTTATGTATGTCACTGGGAAAGCTAGTATAAACGACATTAACAGAGTGACACTTATTGGTATATGCCATGTCTGTCTAACAGTATTTACCAGCACAGCAAAGATAGCACAGCCACGGCAAAAGCAGCACTATACTCAGATTTCAGTGTAGAAGTGTGGCCAATTTCAAAATGTCCTGTACATAGTGGTAACTTGTATATCATCTGCAAATCTACTTCCTGAAAATCTGGAATGCAATGCCTTATTACCAGTTTTTACTGGAAGGAAATCAATATGCATCTGAAAATAAACACTTGATCTACAGTAACAGAGATGACTGGTCCTTAAGTAACAATGTATCTCTACCTGTAGCAAATGTACCTCAGGCTCTCTTCAGTAAAGACCGAAAATGCTGTCTACATTTTGGTACTTTAAAACCTCACTAAATGAGTAATTGACTTTTTCTCCAGAGCTCTGACCCTGTTCAGTGGCTCCACAGAAGGAAACCGCAGCCTCATGAGATTTCACTGAGTGATTAACAAATCTTCTCTCCCTTGCATATACTTTGAACTCCCTTTTGTTACCATGCTCTTATTCATACCACAAAATTTGCACTATTTGACATATCAAGTGTTTGTACTGCTAAAGAGTAGCTTGCCTTTCATATTCCATCTGATTTAATATCATCCTTTCCTTCTGAGTGGAGACAGAAGAGCAATAACATGGAGAGATAATTTATCATATCTCAGATCATGCACAAAATTATTTTGGAGGTTGCCTAACAGTCAGTGAGATGTATTGTCAGGGAGAAAGGCTAATAAAAACTCTGACAAGCCTAACAAATTCCCACTGCACTTTCAGTAGAAGTTTCTTCTCACCATTGAGTTGTATAGCTTCATAGTGCAAATATATGCAAAGTAATACGCTAGACCTGGATATTTCCAGGTGAAGCACAATGCAGAAGACAAGTTTGCAACTGTAGACAACTGTTAATTTCATTTTCTCCTCTGTTGATGATATTTAAATTCAGCACAGGAAAAACAGTGACGTACTCCTTATCCCCTTGTTTGCTTCTTATGCAGGAGAGTTGCCACTCCACCTCAACCCAGATGAGATTATTTTCCACTGAAAAAAAAAAAAAAAAGAACTCATATAACATCTCAGGCTAGCCAGTTCACACTGACTGTTTCTTACAACAGATATTGCCTTGGAAGACAAAGAAGGGAGAAAGTGGATGATGGCTTTGCCAAGGACTGCTGTATCTCTGTCTCTGTCACTCCTTTTCTGAGAAGCATGTTGACCAAGGGCACACATGTGCCACAGCATACTCTAGAGATTCAGACTCCAGACATCCAGTCTGTGGTCCTGTTCAGAATACGTATAGCTCTCTTACTGTCACTGTAATTCTCATGCACATTGTGTGTGTGCGCAGATATGTGTATGAGGAAGAGAAAGACAGACTGGTGAAAACTCCAATTTTGCTTCCATAAAGATTCAGGCTACAGCTGATATCTGAAACAAGTATCAGTGAAAATATGTGAAAACATTTTTGTAGTGAAAGAGGATTGGACTAGATGATCTTTTAAGGTCCCTTCCAATCCCTAACATTCTGTGATTCTGTGATTCTGTGAGTTCCAAAGATCCTTTTAGTCCTTTTCCATTGGTCTCTATAGTTGTTTTGGTTTTATTGCACTTTAATTAAAAACAGGCTATTTAGAAACAACTTAATATTTCCTCCAGGTAAGGTTGCATCTGCAATAACAAAGCACAGGAAAAGTACTCTGTTTTTAAGAAATTTAGTAAATTAAAATGCATGAAATTCAGAAAGCAGATATATCTGAACATTTTTAAATGTAACATTGCTACTTTGGCATAATAGCAAGAGTTACTGGTGTGCTATTTATTTATTGATGCAGTCCATTCTAATGGGTTTCAAAATTA
Organism: Columba livia; assembly: GCF_036013475.1. Classification (NCBI taxonomy): domain Eukaryota; kingdom Metazoa; phylum Chordata; class Aves; order Columbiformes; family Columbidae; genus Columba; species Columba livia. The sequence continues at coordinate 82,951,761 of NC_088603.1, forward strand.
CTGCTGTAAGATAAAATTTCAGAGGAGTGAATTATTTAATGTTCCTAAATAGCATACTTGACTACCTGTCATCTTTTTGCAGTAAAACATCTAAAGACAAATATACTACTCAATTATACTAGAATCAGCAGATGAGAGAGAAGCCTTTATTTGATTAAAAAACATTAAATCCATGATGGCAGAAACTGCATATCAAATGACAGTATCATGAAAAAGAATCATTATCTGAGCATTAAAATCATCAAGTTTTAGTATCGATAATGATAACAATAGCAATACAAATTATGGGAAGACTTCTCTTGTGGCTCAGACATTGAACCACAGAGACAGCAGGAGCTATATGCTTCTTAGACATATGCAGCCCATCTACAAGATATATCAAGACAGATTCATATCCGTACAGTAATGATCAGATTCTGTAACCCTCACTATTATGAGGAGACCTGAATGACATTGTATAGGATGATTTAAGCAAGAAAGACTTTAATAGTTCTGATTACCTTTTAAAGCACAAATACATACAGTTTGGTTGCCACAGCCACTTAGCAACAGAAATCAAAGAGAATAATGGTTTAGAAAGACAGACTAGTAGGCTCACCAGCAACAGCTATGGCATGAAAAGCTTATCAGCAGTGTAGATGAGATTTTTAATCAGTGAGCATCTCCTGTCACATATGGGGAGGTGTCACCTAGACATGCAGGGAAAATGTCATACAGTATGCACAATATTGACTCAATATTGGCTCAAAAAGGCAGAAAGCTTAATTTGTTCTATGTCAACAGAGACAGATAGATGCAAGAATAGTCAGAAAGCAATAGAAAAAATTGAAATATCTAAATCCCCTGTTAATAAATGAGGAAAACAAAGGGGAAGGAAGTTGGGGAGGCCATTGAGGGGATAGCCAGAATCGAGATGAGCTAAGAACAGAATGGATAAAGTAGCGGGGCCAAGACTTGAATTATAAGATCAGCTCTGATAGAACGGGTTGGATGTCCTGTGTTCACTGGAACATTCAGATGTCTGTGGAGCTTCATAACACCATCTACCATATTTGTTCTTTCAGAATTCCCACCTCTGCCTCACTGTCTCACTGATTTTCAATAGATAATGCAGTTACATGGTTAAAGGAAAACTTTATTAATCAACATGGTCCATAGATATACAGGTAAGTGTAAGTCTTAGTTTTCAGATGGGCTTTCTGGCTAGGTCTGCTCAACTTTCTCCCTGCATTGAGAAGTGATAGACAATTCTAGTCCATTCCTGAATTCATAAACCATTTAATTTAACTGGCAAAACTGAAAATTCAGAGACAGCACAGAATGCAAGTATATCTGGCTGTAGGATGACACAGAGATGTCTATATTCCTGTCAAATTTCTATGAAGTTTTATTCTTTTTTTTTTTTGGTTTGGCCTTGGTTTTATAGAAATATTAATTCTAACAATCTCTGTTGTTTCTTTGGAATTCCACATTTACTTTCAGCTGTTCTGCTGATTTTCAAATGTGTTTTTTATAATGAAATCTCAGACTACCTAGTGAATGTTCAACTGCAATTGTAATAAAAAATAGACATATAGCAGAAATAAAGACTGTGTAAAAGCTTGTACTTTTATAGATAAAAAATTGGTTAGATGGCTGGGCCCGAAGAGTGGAGGTTATTTACATGGACTTTAATAAAGCCTTTGAAGCTATTTCCCACAAGATTATCCTGGAGAAACTGGCTGCTCATTGCTTGGATGAGCATACTCTTCACTGGGTAAAAATCTGTTCAGATGGCGTGGCCCAAAGAGTTGTGGTGAATAGAGTTAAATCCAGTTGTCACCTGGTCACGAGTGGTGCTCCTCAGGGTTCAATATTTGGGCCAGTTCTGTTTCATATCTTTATCAATGACGTGGACAACAGGATCAAGTGCAGCTTCAATAAGCCTGCAGATGACACCAAGCTAGGCGGGAGTGTTGATCTGCTTCCGGGTAGGAAGGTTGTGCAGAGGGATCTGGACTGGCTGAATCAATGGACTAAGGCCAATTGTATGAGGTTCAACAAGATCAAGTGCCAAGTCCTGCACTTGGGTCACAACAACCCCAGACAACACTACAGACTTGGGGAAGAGTAGGTGGAAAGCTGTCTGGCAGAAAAGGATCTTGGGATGTTGATTGACAGCCAGCTGAACATGAGCCAGCAGTGTGCCCAGGTGGCCAAGGAGGCTAAGAGCATCCTGGCTTGGACCAGAAACAGTGTAGCCAGCAAGACTAGGGAAATGTACTAAGCGCTGAGAGGGCGCACCTCGGATACTGTATCCAGTTTTAGGCCTCTTGCTACAAGTAAGACATTGAGGAACTGGAATGTATCCAAAGCAGGGCAATGAAGCTGGTGAAGGGTCTGGAGCACAAGTGTTATGAGGAGCAGCTGAAGGAGCTGGGGTTGTTTAGCCTCGAAAAAAATGAAGCTGAGGGAAGACCTAATCGCTCTCTACAACTACCTGAAAGGAGGTTGTAGTGAGGTGGGTATCGGTCATTTTTCTCAGGTAGCAGTCAATATGATGAGAGGGAATGGCTTCAGGTTTCATCAGCAGAGGTTTACATTGGATATTAGGAAAAAATGCTTCACCAAAAGGGTTATCAAGCATTGGAACAGGCTGCCCAGGTAAGTGATTGAGTCATCATCCCTGAAGGATTTTAAAATATGTATAGACATGGTACCTAGGTACACAGTTTAGTGGTCAACTTGGCAGTGTTGCATTAGCAGTTGGACTTGCTGATCTTAAAGTTTTTGTACAACCTAAACAATTCTACAATTCTATTATTCTGTTTACAGTGGAGAGCTATGAGGAGGCTACTGTTGTTTTTTTCCTTTTTTCTCCCCACTAGGATCAGACTAGAAATCAGACATCATCTGGCAGAGTCAGAATTAATAACTGAGAGGTGGTTTTATTATAAGGCGAGGTCAGGCAAGGTAGAAGAGAGGGGTGAGGAGAGGAGAGGAGAGGAGAGGAGAGGAGAGGAGAGGAGAGGAGAGGAGAGGAGAGGAGAGGAGAGGAGAGGAGAGGAGAGGAGAGGAGAGGAGAGGAGAGGAGAGGAGAGGAGAGGAGAGGAGAGGAGAGGAGAGGAGAGGAGAGGAGAGGAGAGGAGAGGAGAGGAGAGGAGAGGAGAGGAGAGGAGAGGAGAATATTGCAGTATTACCTACTCCCCATCACATACCTGTATCACTAGCTCCACTCTATCAATGCGTGGTTACTCCTATGCTGAAGTTTAAATGCAGTAACAGCATACTTCTTTGGCAGATGCAATTTGTATGAATGGTATTTTTTGCGCATGAAAATGCACTTGCTTGTGAATAAGTATGGCACGTACTAACACTGAATGATCTTATCTGCTGTCACTGGGCTGTTACGCACCATGCAGTTTCATCAGAAAGGGAGTATAGATAAAGACGGAATTAGAAATAGCAGATGAGATGTATCTGTGTCCTTTTTAACACCCTTGTACTAATTCTCTGTGACAGAAGGAGAAAGGATTTATCATCAGATGAGATAAAAACAAGTAATATACCAACTACTCCACATTTAGCCAGGTATCTAGTCATATTTAGATAACAAAGAACATTTCCCCCCGTAATTCAAATCTGCCTACACAAGTTATGTGTCTCATTCCTCTCATCTTCTTTTAAAGCATCAGATTCTGGTCATGTCTGCAACTGGATACCAGAAGAGATGAAGCCAGTAACCTGACACCAGGTACCTGTGACTATCAGTGTTTACCTTGAGGATATTAGCTCTGTTTCACAATGGAAAATTAACTGCTAGGTCACACTAGGTGAATTCACTGAAGTCTTTTGTCTCTTCCAGTGTTCTCAGTACTGAGAGTAGACCTAGTTTGTTAGGATTATTGGGCCAACCCCAGTCAACCCATTTCATGCCGCTGCAGAAGTCTCAGAGATCAGTGAAATCATTTTTCTCCTATTTTTCTAATTGTGGCTGCCAGAGCTCAGGGCTCCTCAGAATTCTTAGGCTTTTTATACCTGTGGATTCTTACCACTTCTTATGATGTTCTAGGTCAATAAACTTAATTTGGAGAAATTATTAACTGAGATGTGATTTTTTTTTCTCTGATCACACTCTGTCTACTATAGATGCTTCAGGAATTGAAACTGTACATGTTATAGGCAGAACTGAGTTGATCTCGGTAACTGCTGTCCCAAAGTATTTTGGTGAAACCTCAACCAGGTAAATGTACAATGAATAGTTTCAAGAAATTTGTATGGATTAAGCTTGTGCTGAGGACACTGTAATTTGAGCAAGGCATGCACTGATTCAGGGATGCTTCCCAAATGTGTAAAACCAATTCTGAGATTGTGAAGGCAGTGGGTGAGGAATGTGTCACTGAGATCCTTAAGAGCTAGAAGGTGGTAAATGTGGGAATGATAGATCAGGACTGGGTAGATGTTAATACAGAAAAAATAGGATCTTCCAAAATGGCTGCTTGGACTCTCATAATTAAAAAGAGAGAAGAAAGTCTCTGTGTGTGTAAGAGTTCTGCCAGGATGTATTATAGCTACAAGACTGACAGCAGGAAGGACCAGGGTAGGATTTTAGGAGTCTTTTATTAATACTAGCTGTAATTGTAATGAAGGGATATGCTGAGAGTTTGGTGATGGTGAGCGATGAGACTGTTTTTTTAATCATATCAGCGAGTACAACAGGAAGTAATTAGAGATCTAGTCACTGCATTAAAAATTGGTTCATAGCCGCATACAAAGGTTAAACTGTGAAGTCCTTGAAATGACTCTCAGTCTTCTGAGTGCCAAAACTGCCACCTAGTCTAATAGCTAAAAACATGTGATTCATAGCCCCTTCAGAAATTAAAAAAGGTAATTAAAAAAAAAAAAAAAAGAAAAGAAAAAAAAATATATATATAAAACAAAACAACAAGAACAACAAAACAACAAAAAACCACACAAACAAACAAACAAACAAAACCCAAACATAATCTTTTGGAAATACATCCTTGTCTTTAATATTTACCTTGCTCTGTCTCATATTACCAAAAGGACAAATGAAAATAAAGGTGTCATTTTTTTTCCTATACATAGTAGAAAATCTTTAGTACTAATGAGGCTTGTCAGATTGACAGCCTGGGAGAGTAGCTTCTGTACTAATAAATCCAGAGAATGAATATTATATTAGGAGTGATAATGCAAGCTCCCTTTGACTAGCCCATCAATGTGTCTCAGTCCTGACCTGAAGGGGACTACCTTCAGAGATGGAAAAAGTTCAGTCTCATTAAGCATGCATCTCTCAGACTTTTTGTTAGAACTGCCAATCATGGCTATCAAAGTAATAGTTATGCTACTCAGGGGTCACTGAGAACAGCATTATTAGCAGAATTTAGATAAAGTAAGCTGCAAAATTAAGATCAGGAAATAACTTTGTTGCATAGTCTAATTTTCTGTCTCCCAAATGTTTAAACCTTTCTGTGGGGTTGTTCACCCCCTATATTACTACTATTCTAATAACAATTTTCTAGTATAAAGAGTAATTAGCTAGATAGTAGGTTTGGAAAATGAGGTTTTAGTATTCTAGGACTCCTGGGACTTTGAAATTTGCTCCAGCAAGATTGATTTATAAAATTCCTTTGGGGAACTAGTTGACCTCTATCCAAGCTCAAATTCTAAAGCTATCCAGGCTTCCCAGTAATATTTTTTCTACTGGAAAGTTGCTTCAGACTGTCACTGCCCTAATAAGAATGAAATGTCAAACATTTGGGCAAAGCCATTACCAATTTGCTTCTGTATTTTTCTTTTACCATCACCATCCTTCAGGTTCACCAACACTAGCCCTCATTTCCCTGATGTATTTGTAGTTAGGTTTTTATGGCAGTATAGATAAGCTTTGTTATCACAGCCTTTGTCATGAGCTATTATAATGGTCAAAAATTGTACAGAAAGAACTAAAATTTGTTCTACTCTAAAATAAAAAGCAAAATTAATCTTCTAAGCAATAACCAAGGTGCAGTAATGTCCTTCTGAACAGAGAAACCAATCACTCGATCATTTAGATTTAGAATGAAGTATATGGGACAATTAGAATAATACCATAACATAAAATAGTTGTTTTATTTCAAAAATTAAAGCAAATAAAAAATTCATTCTCTGCTGTGATAATATGATTTAACCTACAATACTCGGAAGAATTTAATAAATGAAAGCACTCTTCTTCTGATGCTAGTCTCCAGTAATGACTATAGTGTTCTCATGACCAAGACCAAGCTGACTTAGAATACAGAGAATGTGACACATCTTTTTGTAAAACAGTCTGGTTTTTGGTGGTGTCTTGCTCATAGCCACTGCAATTTTATAAAATTACTCTCAAGGACTGTGGTTTACTCAGTCCGAAGTTAATGAGTTCAAAGATCAAGGCTTCGAACCAGAATTTGATTCCTACACACAGTTTAAAATTATTTTTGAAATCTCAGGATAATTTTCACTTGGATATTTTTGTCATCATATTTCTTCTTGAATGTTTTTTTTTTAGTTACAGTACATTTGTGATTCACTATTCTCCTGCAAATCAACAGTTAACACAAGCTTTCTCTTGGATGCTTGAGAACTGACCTGAGAAGAACACTAGAGAAAGTCAAAGTGTCATAGAACTGATTCATGCCTCAGTTATCCCAGTATTCCTAAATGAGCTGAGAGCAACTTCCAACTTGGCACACATGGATCAAATTCAGAATTAATCCTCAGTTTTAACCCATCTCTCTAAACTATCTAGACCAAACTACAAAATGTCTACACTGCACTCCCTAACTTTTGTTAATATGAATTGTTAATATCAAAGCTGATTTTAAGATATTGAATATTATCTGCAATCAAGCTGAAACCACAGTATTCAATGTAAATCAACCACCAGAGCATTTTATGAGGCTTTTTGGTGCATTTTGATACCTATACCATGCTAAAGGTGCAGCTGAACTGCTACTGTCTACTATCTCAGCTAACATGTTAAAAAGTCATTCCCAGCATAATGGAAATTGGTTGAACCTTTCAGTTCATCTGTTAAACATAAGAATTTCCTGTGTATCCTTTACATAGATAAAAATACACATGGGAATCTCTAAAGGTTAAAAGAAAATAAATAAAAGATGACAAACGAAAGTGAGCAAGAGATAAAAAAAGCCTAAGTCAAGTGAAGCAAGAGTTTTTTCTATTATTTTGAATAGACCAGAGAATTAAAAATAACCTGCTGTTTGAGAGGGATGGAAGCAAAAAACCTGAAATTAAAGACTGAGTTTTCTCCACCTGCTGAAGATGAAACACCATGACAATAGGAAAGATAATAGGAACTGAGAATTTTTTTAGAGGCTGCACAAAAGCAACTTATAGAGGAAGAACTCACTAGCTAATTTCTCTCTGTTTTTAAACAGAGGCAGTCCCTAGTATTTACCAATAATATCCTTCCATTCATCTTCTTTCAGCATAAAAGGAAAATCTTTAGGCAGCAAGACTTAATAGCTGGTGTTTGTCCATAGCTTGAATACTTGAAAGATTGACAGGAAGATGGAATCAAGTGTCACATTGAAGCTTCATGATAGGAGTAGAATGAAAACACTCATTTTAAGCACAAAGGAACAACTAGAGAAGTTCAGGAGACCATCTAAGAACCAAGCTTAGCTGTTCATCTTTAATGTGATGGCAAAGCAAGATGAAATGTATGTAAGTTAGTCATGGAGACCAGATCAAGGAAAATAAAATGGAGGGAGATTAGACTTCAGTATATACATGTTTTCTGACTGGGAGAATGGATGAAGTCCACTGAGAACTAAATAAAACATGAAGAAGAATGGTTACGATGTAATGAAAGAATTACTCTTACATATATATACACATATCAATATTTTGGCCTTTTTCCAGCTGCATTCTTCTTGATTTTCCCAATACTTTCAGAGTACAAATAAGGGAGCAAAGAAGAGCACCAAAAACTGGACAGATAAACAGACAGATGAAAGAAAATACCTATGTGCCATTCAACTGGCACTGAAATCATTAGAGCTACATATAACTTATATGCACAAGAAAACTGGGTTTTAGCACAGAACAATCATAAAACAAAGTAAGGGCCCCTGGCAGGCTACAGCCACAGACATAATGCCAAGGTATGGTGAAAAAAAAAAAAAGGAAAGAGGACTGAGTTACTGTTGTACTGAAAAATCCTCATAGGACGCTTGTTATAGCTAAAGTACACCTTATTTTTTCCAGCTGCATAAAGTGTTTGTTCATTTTCCAAACTGTCCACTCATTTTGGGAAGGATAGGGAAACCATCTTCAGTGAAAGACATTTAAAGATGTATTTTAAATTGGTTTATTTGGTAAATACATTTTCTAACTAATAAAAAAAAATGTCATTAGGAAGGTTGTGAGAAACGAAAATATCAATATATCAAAAATTTTCTTTTTAAAGTGCAAACATTTTCATTTTGATCTCACAATCAGGAAACACAAAATAAAATTCCAAGAAATACATAGATGTTGGACTTCATCTTTACTAACTTAACCTTTTTAAAGATTATACACAGATGTTTCTGTGTATTCACTGTGAGATAAATGCAGTGCTGACAATCTACTTGTACACCTCCACCAAAAAAAGTTTTCAAGAGAAGCCAGAAACCTTAAAACCAAACAAAAACCAAACAAAAACAAACAAACAAAAACCTGTAACAAACCCACAACTCTAGTTCTTATAACCTTTTTGCTGCTTGGAGAAGGGAAGACATAGGAATGACTTATATGAAATTATTTAAAACACTTCCCTGAATCTGTTTTTTTTTCCAAAGGTTTCACAAGAACAAAACTAGTTCCACAACAGGATGTACAATATTGCAGGATAATGGATTATATAGGAGACAGAAACCACTTAATTTTGGTTTGGCATGTGATTTGAGTTTTTAATCTACAATAAATTTCATGATAAAATATGATATACGGTAAAAGAAAAGTAGAATAAGCTGTGCAAAAGAGTTAAAAAAAAAAAAAAATCAAAGCTACTCCAAGCTGTAATTTTTTTTGTCCAAAAGAATCATAGAATCATAGGGAGGAATCATAGAATCATAGAATGTCCTGACTTGAAAGGGACCCGCAAGGATGATCAAGTCCAAGTCCTGTCCCTGCATAGGACAACTCCACAGTTCACATCATGTGTCTCAGGGCATTGTCTAATTTCTTCTTGAATACTGACGGGCTTGAGGCCATGACTATAAAAGAAGAGAGGAAGTTAGTAAAACATTTTCTTCTATACTTAAAGCTAGCTGAAATTTAATCTACTTTGTCAAAAGTCAAGGCCTATACAATACTTGAAATTGTGCTACTCTGAGACCTTACTGATGTGGAGACATCACTTGGAAAATCCTCTTTATTCCAAACAAGCAAGATCTGGAAAAAAAAATTGATAGAATGTTTCATTTGTTCGTTGTAGTCTAGGAGCAAAGGAAGGTGGATTGCACATACAAGAGAGGTTCCAATTTTGAAACAGGTTTAGTAAAGCATTAAAGCATAGGGTTATCAATTTTCTATGTGGTTTTGAGTGTACAGAGAGGAAATAATTGAAAAGGATCCTCTAGTTTTGTCTTCTTCTTCACAAATACATAAAATAAAATCCTCTTGCAAAATAACTAGCAATGAGAGTTTCTGTAGGGCAAGCATGTTAATATACTTATGATCATTTCTGTTCTTAATAAGGCTGTACTCAGATTCAGTCATTCATACTTTCGGAGAATGCATTTCTTTTCTACGTTTTATCATAATGTGTCAAAACTATTCCTACTGACTTAAATTGCAATGGTGTGTGAGAAAACACAGAAAGATGTCATAATCCCTGAGACCCAGAGATTTTAAACAGACCACTGTAGTTCAGTGAGTGTTGAAAATCATCAAAATGTATCTTCATTTTGAACAATTTGAAAAGCATTTTGAACAATAAAGGTAATAATTCATTATGGAAATCCTAGAAGATGACCCAAAATAAAACAAGGATTCTGTTCCATTTTGATGTGGCTATGATATGCCTTCTGCATTGACATTGTAATCTGAGGTACTCTGGGGATTTGCTTTGTCTGCAATTAGTCTGGAAAATACAAGAATATACACACCTAGGTTTCTATGCCTCTGTAAATATTTGGAGAAATTCTGCCCTTAGGAGGTCACAGAATGCGCCTTGCCATTCTGAGAAAAAAATACAAGCTTTAAATGCAAAAAGTCAGTTGAAGAGGATTCCATTAAATGTAGGACATTGATGAACCAAAACCAAGACCTGAATGCAAACAAATCCTCACTTTGGAAAGGTGAAAATATCTTCAGGTGGTTCATTATTTCTTACCATCTCCTTGTGAAAAGGCTGACCTCAGCCTTCATCACTGGGGTGAGGAGGAAGTGCAGGAAGGCCAAAGGAGAGAGAGATCCAGAAGAACAGGTTATGATCTGTAACAAGGCAGAGAAGTGCCAGGAAGTTGGTAACCAGCATTTCTACCACAATGAAAAAAATTATGTCCAGGGAGACACATGACATCATGAAGACATGCCCAAGCAGTGGTTTTGAGCACGCAGGTGGCTGCCATAATCAAGCCTTCCTGCTTCGGGGGCTAGCAGTAGAAACCCATTTAAAATATGACCGAGTATTTTTAATGTAGCACCACATAGCACAGTGTGCTAGATGAAGGGCTTGCAAACAGCCCAGTTCACTCAGAGCTGCCTTAATAATCATCGCTGGCATTGCATTCTGCATATTATTATTGCCCACACTTTTCAAGATTGCATAGAAATATTTAACTGAAGTCAGAATTTACAGACTAATTCAGTGTTTTTTAAATGGAAAAAAATCTTTCCAGTCTCTCACTTTTACTTGCCTGACTTTTGACCATTACCTTTATAAGAACTCATTGTTCCCCATATCTAATATATGTTTTACTCCTACTCCCTTCCTGAGGCTTTTAAAATAATTTTCATTTTTCCATTCATGCTGTGATCAAGAAAAAATAATGTTAAAATAATGCTACAATGTCACTGTAGCTGTATAAACAAAAGACTACCCAATTAATCGACAGCATCTATAACATTTGATCACCCAAGGGCAGAGATAAATGAAGAAAATCAGTACCATCTAAAAGCAATTTCTGAAGCAATTTCTTCTGGAGAGATTGTCATGTAAGAGACAATGAATTTGATAAACATCAACACATTATCATTGGACCATTCAGGATATGAGTATGAATAAAGCTTTATATTAGAGGTGGATCAGAAGAGAACACTAGAAATCTGTGTACCAAAGAATATGAGAGATGGCTGACATAGATACTGGACAGGAACAAATGTGGTAGATTCTTAAACATCAACTATTTATATGAAGCCACTGACACAAGACAAGAAAAAGTCCACCTCAAAATCACATCATGACAGTTTTGTCCCTCTATAACAGAACTAATAACACAGTACATTTTTTTAACCTAAATTATTTTGTTTTCTAAACAGCAAAATCAATGCATTGAAAATTCTGAACTGTCAAAAAGTGCTCTATTTTATAAAACAATAAATGGTATCATTATTATTTGCATCATATACTGGTAGTAAACAAATCGATGCAGAGAATCTGTACATTCATATGATGCATCCATTTTCTAGATGGGGAAGTGAAGCACAAAAAGCAGGCCTCCACTTATCTGAGACCCCTATTTAGAAAATGTCTTCAGAGCAGAATTAGCATATAAAGACAACACTGAATTTGGCACCATACATAAGGACAGCAGCCCAAATAATTTCAAAGCACCACAAAGGAAGAGAAAAAAACAACAGAGAACAGGACTCCCCGGCCCACTGATGACAGCCTCTCTGCTCTAAGAGAAAATTTGTTTGCTTCATGGAGTGCTTACACCTCTTGTACTTTTCAGCCACTGGATAAAGTACAGTATATGTAAGAAAGTACTCTAACTGAGTACTGGAATCTGATACATTTGCTGAGTGAATGCCCTGAAAAAGCATTACTAGGTCACAAATTTTATTTTGGGTCCATTGGTCTCGTATTCTTAACAGCACAGCTTCAGCAGCAAAGTAAGACAACATTTACTTCAAGACCTGATTTAAGTGATAGGTGCTACCGGAGAAAAAAGAAGATGAAGATTTTTTTATTGCAAGGAATATTTGCTTTCTAATTTTCTGAGACAAATGTGACAACCACTGAATTATTTGATAATAAAGTGGGTAGCAGCAAAAAATTATCAAAAAAACCATTTTGTTCTTCTTGACTTACTAAGCCCTCACCCTGATGGTATGAATCAATATTCTGTTTAAAGACATACCTAAGTGCTAGTGGGTTAACTTATACACCTAAATAGAGATTAGAAATAAATTAAACATGTTTGTTAGATTTTAAAACACAGGCTAGAATCTAATCAAGTGACCAAACTAACAATGTCATCAAACAACTCAGAATCTAGTTGGACTGAAATTCTGAGCTTAAATGGGAACAGTACAATACCAACTCTTCTTTGCTGCCCACCTGAAAAGGACAGCAATTCTTCCTGCAAGGAGATCAATGAGACTGCAGTAATAAAGAAGAAACCTTAATTATCCTATTTAAACCGAGAAAATATCATAATGAACATATCCAGAAGGTCAGTTTATTAGATAACAACAACACCTTTTTTAGGAATAATTTTGATTAAAGAGATCAGATGAAACCCTAGATTTGATCTTGAGCAACAAGCAACATCTGATACAACATCTTACTCAAAATCTTTAAGAGTTGCTGTAGAAACGCCCATGGCAGAGAATCAACATGACTTTTGTAAAAGGAAGTCACTCTTACAGATGTACTAGAATTCTCAGAGTGGTCCAACACCTTCAGGAACAAGGATCACCCATTTCACACAATCTACCTGGATTTCTAAAAAGCCTCCACAAGTTGCTTACCAAAGTTTTTGAAGGGAACGAAACAGTTTTCTGATAAAAAGGATGTCACTAAACAGATAAATAATTGATTATGAGGTAAGGAAGCAGAGTTCAGGACTGGAGAAGGGCCATGGAGAATTTCATGTTGGCAGGTGAGATAATGTCATTGCCATATTTGAAGAGAGGAACCTGTAATTAATGAATGATGTTTCTCTGTATACTGCTTGGGGTTTTTTGTTTGTTTGTTTGTTCATTTGTTTTGTTTTTATTAGATTACTTTTTCAGTTCTTAGAATGTCATAGCTAACAAAAAGTTGATTACAATACTGAACTTGCTCTAATAGCAAATACACAGGTTAAAAAAACAAGTCATGTCTTAGTCTCGTACATCAGAATGCTTTGTAAACACCCATCGGGTTCAAAATAGGTATAAGCATGTGCATGCCTGTATGTATGTGTGTTTTACTGTTTAGCTACCCAGAAATTTTATTCTGCATTGAATCTATCATAGGGAGAAGATCTTAAAGTAAAGTTGAAAGGAACTCTGAAAAAGCCTGAAGGACACTGAGCTTATTCAGGAGTTATTACAGATTTCCATTGTCAGTAATGACAAGGAGTGGGAATGTCTCTCAAATTAAGTTCTCATCTCATTGTATGATGCTGAATAAGCGAGACAAATAAAAGGTGCATGTTAATATAATATAGTTATGTGTATATGTATTGCACACAATAATTTGGTTAACATTGATGCATTACAAATAAGCATGTAAATAAGAAAAAATATCCTAGCCTGGTGCTCCAATAACTTACTTTTTTTTTTTTTTTTTTTCCATAGAAACAAGCAAACATTTGTCTTTGGGTTGCCATTGCAATTAACAGTTTACTAGACTTGCTGTGTTTCAGGGTTGAAAAAGCTCTACCTTTGTAAACATAATAAGGATTATCATATTAAGATAGCTTCACTGTCCTGCAAAGTGAAACTTTAAAGAATCAGAAGTTAACAAAGAAAAAGCTGAATACTGTATGTCTTCATGTGCACATGGGAATGGTAAATTGTAAATCTAAATAACATTAGCCTAAGGACATTCTGTTTGATATTATAATGTGTATTTTAAATAATATTCACTCATCCTAAAATATCAACCAAGGGAAAAGAAAAGTTAGTTATCAGTTAGAGAAAAGGGGCAAATTCTAGACTTTAGTTAGTTTCCCCAAAGGCACAAAATTTTCTTTGAAGTCTAAACTTTATAAAATGCAGACACCAAATTTGTCAAGTCAGATGAGTTGTTCTGCTTATTGATCACATATTTGTGTACCATAGTTTTTAATGAGTGTTGTGTTTTGGTTTTGGATGTGTGTTTATTTTCTTTTTCTGATTTCCATCTGACAGTTAAAATTTGTTTGGTACAGGGAAGAAAAAAAGAGAGACAGACATAAGCAATCAAGGGTGAAGCAGACAGTAAGTTTTTACTAAGACTGAATATTAAAAAAAAAAAATAGAAAAAAAAAAAAAAAGGCCAAATAAAGCCAAGTTTAAATTCTGGTATAGGAGCTAGAGCTTGCAAGCAGACTAAGCACAGCTCCCATGCTAGAATTCTTTCATTTGTCCAGTGCTGGGTCTGTGGTGCTGAAGACTGCTCAGATCTGTCTAAATCCCTGGTCCTAAGAGCAAACAAGGTAAATTCAAGAACTGCCCTGATTTCCCTAGTAAATCACCAGAGATTTAGCTCCACCAAAACATTTAATCTCTTCCGTTTCAAGGTATGGTGTTTGTGTCCTGTGACTTTTGCTCACAATAAAATTGTGGTATGCAGTTGATACAGTGTTAACCAATTCCATCTCAGATCAGTTTTTGATTCAAAGGAACACTGAAATTAGTTTTCAAATATTGAGCTTCCATTAACTGAAAATATTTTATTAATTTGGTGGAGGCTCTGCCAGAGAGCATGGAGGGATGAAAGGAAACAAGGGAACTTAAATTTTTACCTTCAATGGAAAACTTATTTATTTTTAATTTTACTCAATTTGAAAGGACCCAGATGGGTCTTATTTTGCATCAGACACCTGTAATAATGAGACCCGAATATTACAGAGAAACAACCTGACCAGATTTGATTATAGTTAAGTCAAACAGAGTTTAAAGTCAAAATGATGCTAAATTAGAACTGTTATAAAGACATGAAAAAAAGCTGTCCTTCAAACAATTTTCCCATTACACTTTTGGGTTATTCAAGTTGTACAGTGAGGGTCAAAGTATCAAAAAACCCAATTAACATATTAATATTTTTTCTTCATTTTAATTTAGCAACTTATTTCTGAGATAGATGGTGGGTACTTTTTTTTTAATTTATTTTTTCTCCCCCTCCCAACATGGTCAGTCAAAGGCTATGGCAACAAACCTGCTGTAAATCGTCTGCATGTAGCCGTGCTGCCCTAAGAGCAATGCAGGGGAAGAATTGTGTCCCTGAAATTTCCTTTCTGATTTTCTTTTGCTCTGGCCAGGTAGTAAATTTACTATTGACCTCTAGCAGCACAAATTACGATGTTAGTTTAGCCGTGCTTGGCTTGTGATTTGGGTCAGAGAGGCATTATATCTCAACTCCATTTTCTCTGCCTTCCTTGTTGACTGCAGTGCACTGATGACATCCACTGTTTTGTGCACCCTGTCCCCGAGATGTAAAAAATTCAGGCTCCCTACTTGGGTTACTTTAATGACATGTAAATTGTATGTCAGCAAAAATGTTAAGAATTATGCTGAAGCTAAAGACACTGTGTAGACATTCACAAAACTGATATACCAATGTCTGTTTTTACTGCCATTCTCAGATCAATACACTTTTCAGTAAGGGTGAAGACAAAAATGTTAGCTACAATGAAGAAATGAAAGCAATGAAAGTGCATAGGGCTCTTCAGTACTGTCTGTAAGATCAGAACACATTTCTTCTAGGATTAAGTGCAAACACATCATAACTCTGCCAGGGTTACCTATGACAAGCAATCAGAATACACAAGAAAAATTGGAACACTGTTTTTTGACATGTAAATAAAATGGTTTTCTGCAAGAATACCTGCAGACCCGCTAGCATGAACGAGTAATCATTCTTTTCTACAGTAAAATGTACTATTTTTTTAATTTTAATTTGCTAGATATATGAAATATTTTAAGGCAGAATTCTTTATTTGAGGGAAGGAAGATTAAAAATATCATTTTCACTGCAGGACTAAAAAATAAGAAATTATGGTATGAAATTTTGTAATCCATTCATGAACATCACTCAGAATTTTAAATGACCTTTCAAATTCACCATCTTACAATAGTGACCTTTCTATACTTTACAAAACAAATCTATTTAAATTTTTGACTTGTTAAACCAAAGATACAATATTATTCAGCTATCTTGAAAACACAACAGCTTCTGTCTGTGACTTCCATAATGAGATATATTGTGGTTACTGCCATGGTTTAATTACATTTTCACCTTTTGTTGTTGTTTTGGAGTTTTTTGTTTGTTGGTTTGTTTTGTTTTGTTTTAACCAAGAGTTTCATATCACTTATCTTTATATACCTCATTGAACCAGTCGGCTTTTGCAGGCTCCTTACATAGTCAGTAAAAAAGTTTATTCTTATCTATAAAATTATATGGAGCAAAACCCTGGGACTGCTTTTCTGAGCAACCTCTCTTAGGTGAC
Organism: Columba livia; assembly: GCF_036013475.1. Lineage (NCBI taxonomy): Eukaryota > Metazoa > Chordata > Aves > Columbiformes > Columbidae > Columba > Columba livia. The sequence goes on from NC_088603.1 coordinate 82,968,380, forward strand.
TGCTATTGGCATGCAGAGGAACTCCATGGTAAATATGTCAGATTCAGACTTCTCTATATTTATGTATTCTTTCCCCCCATATTTTACAATCAAGCAGACCTTGTGGGATGAAATCCCACAGTAACAATTACATTTTTGTGTAGGAATCAGATCTCATTTACATGAGCTTCAGAAGCACCTCAGTTTAATATGGATTGACAGTACTGAAGTCTCTTGTGATGCCAGCATTCGGGGAAATTTGTTTACAAATTTCAGTTTAACAAAGTTTTATCTGAAATTAAGCCATTATTTAGAAGAGATGTTTTTGAATATACAATTTGCATAGACAGAACCAGAATTAGTTCTAGAGAAGATGATAGTTTTTACTATGACCAAGAAAATCAATGATGATTATATTTTTAAAATATGTGCAAATAAAATAATTTGATCAACTTGATTATCACATATTTTATAATATCACTAAATAAACAAATCTTGTATAACAGCAATATTGCTTACAGATAGCTTTACTATAAAGAATTAATGAAATGAATAAAACTGAACACATTTCCATTGCTGACAATTACAGAAAAACAATGTTTTCCAATAGTGCAGAATATACAATTATCAAGAAACTGAATATTCTTTGATTTTTGACTGTAAAAGCAGGAGCAATTACTAACAATAGGTTCAACAGAGTCAGGTTTTTGGTCTTGAGGCACACAGAGTCTCTTTGAAAATGTTCCATTCTGATACCAGATGTAGAGTCAGAAGAAATCTCTATTCTAAGAAATTCTTTCCAGCTTTTTTATAACTAGTCACTGAATTTTGGGACAAGCTTTTGGCAACCTGTTAGATATTAATCAGCTCAGTAAAGTCTGTATTCTGAGTCAGGTAGCTGTCGCTGCTTTGATTGGAAAGGCTTTCTGAAGCTGAGGAACAAACATCCTGAACTTCCAATGGTGTGGCAAGGTTGCTTCACTCATTCTTCAGTGCCAGCCTGCATGACTAGTACTCACCCCCATCCCATTTCCTCCTGCAGTTGCTTTCAGTGACAGTGACAGATGCAGTGTTGGTTCTCACACATTTACCAACTGATTTTATGTTCTGTTAACACTTCATCTGGGTCACCAAAGGAGTGAGGATGCTAAGATAAAGGTCCAGCAATGTAACAAGCACATTTTCTTACTGTTACACCCTAGTGTAGACTGTCAGCTATAGAAGTATTTGAACTTTTCCAGTATGCTGTTTTCTCACCAGCTTCTACTGTACATTTCTTCGACTCTCACCAACAATGAAAAACTGCTCCAGCTCTAGGCTAAACAGAAATGTCAACACCTTACTGCAGTTTTTTAATTCTCTATATGATTTGCATGATAGGCTACTACTTTATTTCTCCTGTTGTTCCCTTGAGTCTGGTATAATATGCAAGTTACTAAAAAATGTAGACATTTCTTCCACTTGTATAGGTGTTAATAGCTAATAATAATAATAATAACAATAGATAGATAGATAGATAGATAGATAGATAGATAGATAATCTGCTGCTCTGGTTTCTACATCACTGCCAATATATTTTTTTTTGTTCTGTTTGGTTTCTTTGTTCAAGTTTTTGTTCTCAGTGAAACAAAAAAAGGTTTATCTGTTTATGCAGAACACAGATAAAAAAAAATCTACATGGTTCTTGCCCAAAGAAAATCATAAGGAAGGCCAAGAAAATTCACCTGGACCTCACTGAAATTTGTAATAGCTGCCCAGCGGTAAGAGAGTTTTTATTCTTATAGTCTGGAGATTCCTCCTCCATGGTGTTGTAGACTTTGGGTAAGAGACCTAATGTTTTCTAGTCTACCATGCTCATCTAAGAAACATCATTTCACTAGATACAGCTTTTAGTGTCCATGTTGACATCGCCAACACCTGACTTCTACTACTTGCTGAAAACCTCCTTAAACTTTGTGCTTCTTTGGAACATATGTGAAAATCTGATGAACAAATTTGTTTGTGGACTGCCCATGGAACAACTATTACCTTGTTTATTCAAGTTGCATTGAGTATTACTGAATACTAGGCAAAAATTATCAGAAGGGAGCATAGTATATCAAAGAAATTGCCCTCTTTAAATTCCTGTAGAAGCAATGCTGAAACATTTCAAGTAGTTTTAGATTTAGAGAAATCAGAAAATGCTCTTGACATAGGCAGAAAAGTTTAGGCTGAGCAGTGGTGATGCAAAGTATTTAAACCTACAAGGAAATAATTTCCTATAAAAGATTCCAACAATTACAAAGCAAAACATTTTCACTTATATTAATGTAATGTCCTCTAGCAATCAAACTTTAATACATTTTAAGAGTAACCAGCACTTAATGTGCTGTAGCAGTTCTTAGTGTTCGTGGAAAGTGTCAAACTGATAGTCTTGATAACGTACAAGGTTACGATTATTCCCCAAAAATAGCTATAAAACATTTGCCCAAACTATTCTGTCAGTACTCCTTCCTTCACCTCCTCTATGTTATTATTGTTAAAAAGAGGGACAGAAGAATCAGGTTGCTATTTGAACACAGATCAATAGAGTCCATTCAAAAAAACATAGATAACCATACTTACAACTCTAAAACTTGTCCAGTTCTGTAGCTTGGGAGAAATTATGAATGGAAAACAAACAATCAAACAAACACACAAAAATGAAAAACATAGCAGCTCTGCATCAACATAAAGATACTTATTTTTCAACTTTAAGAAAAAAGAAATAAATCAAAATGTCAGAGCCTTCCTGGCTTTCTCCTATGGTCTTGGCTTCTTTAGACTGTCTCAAGCACCACTCAGTGCTGCTGTGGTTCAGGAACAGAGTTGAGTTCTTTCTGCTTTTTCCTCATGTTTTTCTCTCCACCCCATCTGAAAATTTTCAGCTAATAAATTACAAATTACTTTAAGAACAAAATAGAAAGCACAGGAAAGTGCAGCACAGTTGCAAATGGTTAACCATTGGCAAATGGTTAGGAGTGAGGATTACTAAATAGTCTACAGTGACAAAATACCAATATGAAATCATTACGTATGATGTTATATAAGCAAGTGTTGCAAATGCAAACAAGATGATAACTTTAAACAGAGAACAGTTAACTAGGTTTTGATCATTTAAAACAATAAACTTGTTTCATGACAAGCCAAAGCTGAGCTGTAGTTTATCTTACATAGACCATGTGTAATATTATGACTCTGTATTATGAAGCAGAAACTTCCCTTGAAAAACGGGAGCTGTATACATTAAAGGGTTCAATCTGGAAACCTTAATCTTATGCTAAAGTCAAATAATAAATTTTATGTGCTCATAGGTTTATCATTTATATAAAAAAAATATTTATCTGTGTCAGCTTGCATTAACGTCCACATCACAATAGGTAAGAATAATTTTATCTAATATTAAATGCCGAAGTTCAATATGACTGCCTTATTTCCTGTTTTATAAATCAGCTTCCTAACGAATTTTCTCTGTAAAACATTCTGAAAGCTTCCTCACTTCAGTCAAGATACCAAAGCTACTAAGATAAATGCAATGAAAGTAAGTGTGTTCACACGTCAAAATACATTTATACATGTATCAGTAGGCATATGTGAAAAAGAGATACTATAGATTGAACAGTAGCATAGAATACATGGATACAGCTAATAAAGGGGGCCTGACTTTCAACAAGCCTTTGTTTACACAGAAAAGTGCTATTTTCTCCAATTAGGATTTCTATTTATATCACATTGTCATTGATTCATCTAATGAAGATGCCAAAAAAAAAAAAAAAAAAAAAAAAAAGCAGCTAAACTCTATAATGAACCTTTCAGACTCCCTGAACATTGAATTCCTTTATAAGGTCCCAGAAAATCTATGTTCCCATGTTTAAAAAGATCTCTCATTGTACTTCTTGTGAAGCCTTATGACTTTATATGGAGCAAACAATTGAGAATGGTCAGTTCCTGACTGCAGCACAAGGAAAAAGTAATAGATTGAGTAATTAGAATAGTATTGCTTCATTACTATTATTCCCTTGGAAAAACAGCTATAGTAGAAGGGCAGTATAGCCACAGTCCCCAAATCATCTTGTTTTCACATTTTGTTTGCAAGCACTGAAAATATGGTTTTAGCAAACAATTTTGGTCCCTACCACCTCTTCAGTAGCCTAAGATTTTTTTCTCAAGTTGTTAGATACTGCTGTGCTTAAATACAAAAGACAAAGAATCCCTGGGAAAAAAAAAATAATAAAAAATATATATATATATATATATATATATGTAACAAAGCACTCTTAGAAGAGTATGCTTTTCCCCTAAAATTCAGATATGTTAAATTACCTTGCCAGTACTTATATGAACTCAAATCAATTTATTCTAAGAGTCAGGCACAATGCAGCAAAGAAGTAGCCAAATCAGTCTTCCACCACACAATTACTGTCTTTTTCCAAAACAACTTTTACACTTTTAAATAAGAAAATGTGAAAGCAAAACAAAAAGAAAAACACTGACATGGAGATAACAAAATACTGCAAGTGTGAAAATGAATAAAAAGGAGAGTTTGAAACCTTGCTCAGAGGGACAGGATGACAGCTTTACAGAACCAGGATATCACAGTCTACAGTGGTACATAATATGCCTTGCACGTGGAACAAATCCTATTTGTGTCAGACATCACCTGGATCAAAATAAGATTAAGGATTTGTTTGATGGTCATTTAATATGTCTTGTCCAGGAGAAGACTGATAGAATAAAACTCTGTGTTGCTAAGTAGAGGATAAGAGGCATGCTTGTTAATTATCTCTAGTTCAGATATTAAAATAATTTCATAGATATTCCAATTAGCAAATGTAGGAGGTATGATCTTATATGAAATTTCAGAAGCACTTTGCCTTTTAAAAGAATCAAACATATAGACATCATGTGAATTATAGACATAGATGTTACCCATGAGTTTCCATCACATGAGGCAAAATAAAAATGTATATCTAAACAAATTTTTGCATGCAACGTGAGTCCAACTGTCATTTCAGGAATTCATAATTCTCCTCCAAATTGCAAATACACTAGGATTCCCCAGGGTTCTTTAAAGCAAAGAGCATTATGAACAGTCAGATTAGGCAGTAAATGGTGTAAAGGCCACAGCCACAAGCAATAATGATTGAGTTATTAAGGCCAGAATAGTTAGCATTAATAGGAGTATGATATTGGGAGCTATTTCCAAGCAAACAGTTCTGGCTAGATGCAAAACTCTCATTGAAATCTTTATGAAAGAGTGAGCTCAATATGTAATTTATTTCTATTATCCTTCCAATTGATTTGACTTTCTCTCTGGGTTTTCAGTCACTAAACATAAAAAGTTTGGAGAACAAACATAGACGAAGAAACAAAACAGCCTTGTGAGGCCTCCTTGCTTCCCCAAGACACAGTAAGAATGTAACATTAATAAACAGAGGATTTTTGTCAAGACAAATGAAATAGAAAGAGTCAAGGGAGCGGTGATGGTTTCCATTATAAAGCACTTATCCAAGGTCCTTTTATGAACAGATGTAACAGCTTTCTGTTAACTTTATTCTTAGATTTAAAGGACTGTAATTGTGTTTTGCCTGCAGTGGAAAACAGGAATATTTTTTATAACTATAACTATAACTTTTCAACAGAGCTGTTTAGGTTCAGAAAGGCTGTTTGACGTTTGTAGCAGAAGTAGTAGTAGTTTGCATGCATCTAACAGGCATTTTGCTCAATATTCAGATAAACATAATGGCATCACAACACAGCAGAATTACAAAACTCGGGGTATGGGAAAAGAGGTACTGGGAACACCAATTTTGGAGAGAAGCAGCAGCACTATGAAAGGATGAATGGTGCTGTTTAGAGCAGAATGATTCCTAGGGACATGAGTCCTTCCCCACCTAAACTTGCCTCACCGCTGACAACTGCTACCACAGTAATAGCTGTTTAAACAACCTGAGGAGTACAAAGTGAGAGGACAGGGGCTTGATCACCAGTTCACCCTTGTCTCTTGCTTTCTTGTTTTTTACTGGGGCAGATTCAGTGTCACCATGCTAACTTCTTTCAGCATTCTGCATCTTAATTTCCATATCACTCTTCCCTATCTGTCATTATGATTTGCCTTGGAGATGTGTACAACAGCACATGGCTGTTTCTACAGATAGGAAGGGCAGGACACTGGGTCACTGCTTAAAATAGTTTTGCACGGCTGTCAGACTTTGATCCATCCTATGGTGATGCATGCAAATTCACACCAGCTTTCTATTTGATGGGCATCATTTCAGATACAACACACAGAGTTCCTTGCAAAAGTGTAGTATCTGAGCACACTGAGCCAGGAATCCACATTAAGAAGCATATATTATTAACAGTGTCTGTTACTTGCATGTAAATCCAGATTGCCGATTCTAAGACAAACAGAATCACTTTTGAATCACATTTTTGCTGAGACAGGTATTCAACATATTGAATTAAGTTCAAACTATGCTGATTTCTAAGTCAGATGATAGTCAGTAGGTACAGGTTTTTTTAAAAAAAACTAAGACTTAAAACTATTCAAAGTTAATCTAAATTATTGCAATGTCATTTATGCTGGATTTTGTCGCTATAAACAGTACTGAAATTGTACTATATACAAATTTCAAAGAAAAAAAATAATGCAATACACTTATGAACAGAATGAGGTTTTTATCCAAACATATATTTTCACCTGACAGACATTAATTTGAGAAAGAAAATGCAAAGTAATTCATCTGAGTCAGATGAAGAATGTTACTGAAATATACCTGAGTAATTCCATGTAGAGCCAAAAAATCTCCTTTAAGGTGAAGAGCATTAATTTCAGTAGTATTTAAAACTAACAAACATACAAATCTAACAGATGTGGGCTTTGCACAGAGTTTACTTCTCTACAGAACCATAAAATGCTGATTTATAAACAGTTTAGACTAGCAAAAGTCAAATGAACCAAGTACATAATAAGATTATGTCAAATGTGGTAGTAAGAAATCTGTTAATGTCATTTTTTGGCAATAAATTGCATAAGAAAAAAATGCAAACATATGAAAAAATTTGCAGAAAACTCATCACATTTTCTGTGTAATGAAATATTTCCGAAAAATCACCTCCCTGTTTTAAAATAAATCATGTGAAGCGATACTAGCTGTAACAAATTACAGTGTGTGCTTTTTGATATTTATTCATCAAAAGAGATAAAAAGCACTATACTTAGACTTTGATAAGAGGCCTGCCTTTTTAATGAAACAGTATTATATATATTTCAACAAAAATATAGTTATCTACTTGTCCCAGGATGCTTCTCTGACTTGACACTGATGACTACCTTATTCTAGTATTATATCTCATCTGATAGTACAAATTTTGGTAGCTGCATTTTTCATGATTTAAAATCTTACCATACACAAAACCTTACCTTTATCCTTGGGATTGTGCATAATGCAAAGTACATGCTATACACAATTGTGTTTGAGGAAGAAAACATACCTGGAATTACATCTGGAGGTAACAGTACTACAGTTCTCTGGACCCTCCGTTTCCTTAAAACACTGTTGTCTTAAATTAAGATCAAACGGTACCATGGATGTTTTTAAGGCTAAATTCTCATCATGTTTAATTTAATGAGAATTAAAGAAGAACTTCATTTGGAATATGTGGACTATATAAGAGATTAATTATCCAATTTTTGTATTTTCATGTCATGCAAAAGGAACATTTAAGTATATGCTGCCTATGTTTCTTCTGCTGTTTATACTATTTTGCACTTGTGGTGTAGTAAGAGCCTGAGAAAACAGCTATAAATAGCAACATGTCATGAAAAGCATGGAAAAATCTGTACTGTTGTAATGAAGTAGATAGTTTAAGTCTTTATCCTGTTTCATTGTGAAACAACAAATCCCATTGCAAAACCAATTAAATGTACATAGGACAACACTTAGGAAGGCAACACCAGAAAGTGCTTACTTTTGGGTGAAAAGAATGCAGTCTCTGGAGGTGTCTCCCTCTTTATTTAGTGCATTTCTATAGTCATTTCACATAAGAACACATTTTTAAACAGACAAGGAAGAAGAATCCATACTTTCATGGATTAGAGTTATAGATAATTAAAGACATAAAACTTTTTAGAGTGTATAAATTGGGATTTTATGTTTAGGAATACACAGCCATTATCTCTTCAACAGTGTTAGCTCCAATTCTGTTTCCTTAAGAGAGGAATATTACATTATGATAACATATAATAATTATGATTATTATTCCATCTAAAAAGACTTTTTCTATAGGAAAGAGACAGTAACTACACTGGGTAGCAAGAAACAGTAAATAAAAGAGAAGAATAAAACCAGCAAATATGAGGAAGAACAGCAATATTATATTTTTATACAATCAGTTGCATTGGTAACTGAAGGACTGTATGTTCAATCTTTAAAAATTACTTTTTCAAAGGAATTTATCCATGCAGCTCTTTAGAGTTCTATGTAGAGGGATAAATCCTTCTGGGATTTTCTCCTTAGTCTTCAGATGTTAATCAGGTTTTCATTTATTAAACCTACTTGAAAACAAACAAACAAACAAACAAACAAACCCCAAACAAAGAGACCAAAAAACAAAACAAAACAAAACAAACCCCACAATGTTTAGTTTTATCAGACCTTATTATTCATTTCTGAAATTTCTGTATTTTCATAGGAGAATAGAAATAGAAATTCCAAGTCAAGTTGAAAAACTTCAAGCTAAGTGTATTCAAATTTGAGTTTATTCATGCTCTCAAGTGTCTTATAAACTAACTTGGGACTGTAGTGTGCCAGTTTTAAAAGCAAATCACTTAGAGCTTTTTGAAATTTAAGTTAGAATACCACTTTAATGATGCCTTGAAAAATCCATATCACACTCTGACATTTAATTTCACAGTCTGTCAAAGCCAATCATGGATAGTTTCCAGCTGGAACCCAATCCAGGTTGTTTGTTTATTTATTTTTATTTTCTTATGTAAATTTTTATCCAGATGACTGGACAGATCTGATGTACTATTGGACTGTACAATTGTTACTGGAAACAGAAGAAAAACAGGAATGCCCTAAGACACTTATGGGCTACAGCTGTCCTCTTCACACCTAGGGCAAAACAAAACATGACACTGTCAGCTAGTATGATTACAGCAGTATGACTCCTCACTAAAATCATCTGCATCTGATAGATTCATATCACTGGCAAGCTCAAAATAGTTCTTCAGGCTTCTTACTTCTAATTTGCTGTGTATAACATACCTGTAAAAGCCCCAAAATCATTCTAAGTTCATCTTGAAAAGGGTTGTTTCTGCTTTCTGTTCATCTAAAGTATTGCAATTCATAATATTCCTTCCCGTTACCCAATTTACTATCTATATTCATATGCTTTCTGAAGAATTTTAGGATAAACTTTAATAAAAGCCACTGCAATATGCATTTCAGCAACACTAGATTCCAGATTCTGAATCACCTAAAATGTTTTAACTACTGTTCACTCATGAAACAAATATGAGCTTCTATAAACGCAAATGACAATAAGGGTTTTTAAAAATCAACAATGAAATTCTGGCAGTAGCACCTTAGAAAGTTAAAATCTTAGAAATGGAGGTTATTGGCAAAATGCTATACTGAAGAAGCAAAACTCCAGTTATGAGCTAAAAACTTGGCTTGGCCCATTCAATTCCAAATGCATCATAGCTTTTTTGGGGGGATGTATTTTATATATGTATATAAGAATGTCTATTCATCTATTTGTAACTTTCTTCAAATGCCACAGAAGACATCAAAATACATGGGATACATAAATACAAAAGCAAATTGAGAAGACAAAGTATAGAAGTAGGGGTGGAGGAAAAGGCAGAACAATCTTTCTTTCTAATGAAATTATGTAGGATAAATTTTTGACCAGCTACTAATTTTTAAATCTGTCGATAATTTTGAGTATATTGATACTGAGTGAAAGCTTCCTCTGTTTCAACATTCAGAGTAGCCATGACCTGGGAGTGATGGGACAAAGTTGGCACAGCAGTCTAGACACATAAGGAGTCCTGGATGCTCTGAAGCCCAGAGAAAAAGCTCCGTGACATATTTGTAGCCAAAGCAGGGGGCTGGTGCATGTGTAAAGCAGATGTTGATTTAGCAAACTGTAATTACTACTTGCTCATAGTAACAGAACTCATAATATAGCTGCACAAGCAAAGTACAGAAAAAAAAAATGTATGCAGTAAAACTTACAATTCAAAAACTAAGGATTTAAAAGCAAGAAAGAGCATCAGCTCCCTGGTGTTGTATACTCAAAGCTAATTAAAGACAAGCCAGTTAAGGGCTAATTGTTCCGGTATGTAATGACTGACACTTTTCAAAAACTAACCACTGCCCATGTGTACTCTTAATGGATGCCAATCCAGTAAAGTGTTGTTTTAACTTTTTTAGCTGTTTTGATTTGTCAGTCTTTTATGCACTTCCATCAAGGCAACGTCTAATTCCTCAATGTATGTATATAAATACATACATATACATGTACTCAGTTACAACACACACCACATACTTAAGTCCAGAAAGCACTCTATGCTTCTGTCACAGTGCTGTGTTATTTGCTCAAAACCCCTCCAAGGATACAGGTATGTTCATGTGCATTTTCTTTCTAGCTGAGACATTGATTTATGGTATACAGATGAATGTTTGTGCAGAAAGAGCTGAAATATGGGTGTCTTCTAGTTGCCAGTTGTGCAGTTGTTAAATATGGCTGGCCAAGCAGACCTGGTCTCAGCACTGTAAATTCAGTGAAAATGACTTGACATTTAGGCATTTTATGTTCACATTAAATTTTGAATCAAATGAAATGGCCATGTTTTAACGTGTTACAAAAGGCTGAAAGAGAATCTTAAAGGAAAAACGTATGGACATATTCATTGTTTCTTCTTTCTCCGTCACAGATCACTCCTTTCAAAATAGTCAAGGGATAAGACATTTTACTGCAACTTTTACCAGCCTATTTCTTTATCAATCCATTTAACATAGTCTAATTACAATACACATGGGTGCTTTAACAGATTTAGAATATAGTAATCCAGAAATATTAAGAGGACACCACTGAAGCTGGTTGCTGAACAAAGTTTCAATTACCAACTAATAAAATATTAATTGTATTAATATAACTATTAACATCAAGCTACCCCTTTTCATTTGTTGCATAGAACTTATGCTTCAGGAACAAATATTAACAAATTAATCTGGAGAGAATGCAACTTGTCACCAGCAGGTGACCGGAGAATAACAAATTAAGGGGAGCAGGGAAAAAAATGGAAGACATTAAATACTTTCAAATATATTTTGAAAAAAATAAAGTGAAAATACTTAGAAAATAGCATAACATAATGCATGAATGCGTTACATAAAACATGCTAGACTAATCTGTGAGTTTTTGCATAAATTATTGCCTGAAAAAAAAAAAAGCAAATCTCAAACTGGATTTCAGTACCATGTGCATCTGATATAAAATCACATTTTTTATATATATCTAAACCTAAATGATTACCATTGGAAACATGGACATAAACAGGCAAATTAAAATGTGGATAAAGAGATATACAAACAGACACCAAGGAAAGAAAGAGAAACAAACTACAGAGAGGTTACGCAGGAAGTTTCTCAGAGATCCGATCCTTTATCTGCAGTGGTCGAAATTTTTGAGAGTGTTGTTGACATGAATATTTTGACCATGCTGCTGGCACAAAGCTGAGAGGAATCATGAGAGCATCACAGGACAGAAAAGAGCCAGAGAATCTTCATGCAAAAAAAGAAAAAAATGTAAAATGAAGGATGTAGTTAGAGAAAGTGTTAAATAGAGGCAAGCAACCCATCATTTCATCATTGCTACACATGAAAAAGAGGTTGCAAATTCACAGATACTCAATGAGGAGAAGCTAATGGCAGCAGATAGAAGTGCCTAATGAGAGGAGTTTCTAGAGCAATAGGTACTGCCCAAGGACCACCTCTTCCATGGTCCACTCCAGCCCAATGATAGGCTGCTGTCAATAACCCTGTTTCTACTGACTCAAAGGGCATAACTGAGCAAGCTGCTCGCTTATGGGATACTGTTTACTGTTCCAGCGTATCTTCTCAACTTGAATCATATAACAGAATCATAGAATGTCCCGAGTTCAAAGAGATCAACAAGGATCATCAAGTCCAATTCCTCTTCCTGTACAGGACAACCCCCAAATCCACAAGTGTCCAAGGGTATTGTTCAATAGTTTCTGGAATTCTGTCAGTACTGGCATCATGACTGCTTCCCTGAGAAGCCTGATCCAGTGCTCTACCACCCTCTGAGTGAACAACCTTTTCCTAATGTCCAACCTAAACCTCCCCCGGCACAACTTCCTGCCATTCCTTCAGGTCCTATCATTGGTCACCAGAGAGATCAGTGTGTGCCTTTCTTTCTCCTCCCCTTGTGAGGAAGCTGTAGACTGTGATGAGGCCCCCCCTCAGTCTCCTCTTCTCCAGGCTGAACAAACCTAGTGACTTTAGCTGCTAATCATACAGCTTCCCCTCTAGACCCTTCACCAACTTTGTGGCCATCTTCTGGATGCTCTCCAATGGCTTTATATCCTTTTTATACTGTGGCGCCCAGAACTGCACAAAGTGCTCCAGGTGAAGTCACACCAGTGCAGAGTAAAGGGATACAAGCACCTTCCTCAACTGTCTGGCAATGCTGTGCTTGATGCACCTCTCAATTCTGTGTCATTTGCAAGCTTACTTTGTATTCCCTCAAGTCCTGTGTCCAAGTTATTTATGAAAACATTGAAGAGTACTGGCCCTAAGATGGATCCCTGTGGAACTGCATTAGTGACAGGTAACCAGCCTGATGTAACTCCATTTACTACAACCTTTTGAGCTTTGCCCATCAGCCAATAGCTCACCCACTGCATTATGTGTTTATCCAGCTGTATACTGGACATCTTGTCCAGGAAGATACTGTGAGAGATAGTATCAAAGACTTTACTGAAATCCAGAAAGATCACATTGACAGGCTTCCCTTGGTCAATTAGGTGGGTGACCTTGTCATAGAAAGCAATGAAGTTAGTTAAGCAGGACTGTCCCCTTATGAATCTGTTCTGGTTGGGATCAATTACTGTTGCCTTTCAGGTGTCTTTCAATAACTCCCAGAATAATCTTCATAATTTTGCCAGGCACAGAAGTTAGACTGACAGGCTTGTAGTTGCCAGGATCATCCCTATTGTCCTTCTTGAAGACTGGGACAACATTTGCCAGCTTCCAGTCATCTGGGACCTCTCCGGATTCCCTGGAACATTGAAAAATCAAGGAAAAAGGTCTTTCTATGACATCAGCCAGCTCTTTAAGTACCCTTGGATGAATCCCATCAGGCCCCATTGACTGATAGGAATCTAGCTGGAGCAGAAAATCTCACATAACTTCAGGGTTAATTGGGAGTTTACCATTCTCATAGCCATGTTTCTCTAGCCCTGGGCTCTGGGATCCCCAGAGCCCATCATCAGTGTTGAAGACTGAGGTGAAGAAAGCATTAAACATCCCTGCTTTGTCTGTGTCCCTGTTTATGAGGTGATCATCCTCATCAAGTAATGGGCCAATCTCATTTCCTGTTTGCCTTTTACCATTAACATATTTTAAAAGGCACTTCTAATTGTTCCTCACAGTACTGGCCATCTTTAACTCTAATTGAGATTTGGCAGCATTAATTTCCTCCCTGCAGTGCCAAACAGCATCTTTGTAGTCCTCCCATGATGCCTGACTTTGCTTCCACTTAACATATACTTCCTTTTTTTCACTGTAATTCAAAATGAAGATCCCTGCTCAGCCAAGCCAGCCTTTTGCCTCTCATGCTTGACTTCTGACATTTTGGAATTGACTCATCCTGTGATCTTGTGAAGGTGGTACTTAAAACATGACCAGCACTGATGAACCCCAGCACCATCCAAAGATTTTCCCGAGGGACCTTACTAAGGAGTTCTCAAGCGACGTGAAGTCTGCTGTCCTCATATCCAGCACTGAGGTCTTGCTGGCAGTTTTCCCCCTGTTAGCATAGATTTTAAACCTGACTGCTTCAGGGTCGTTGTGTCCAAGGCAGTCGCCAATCATGACTCTACCCACAAGACCCATTCTCTTAGTGATCAACAAATCTAGGAAGGCACCTTTCCTGGTCAGTTCCCTTAGTACCTGTACCAAGAAGCTGTCATCCAGATGGATAAGGAATCTTCTGGACCTGTGCGTCTCATCTGTGTGATATTCCCAGTTGACATCTAGCAAGTTGAAGTTCCCCATAAGGACAACCACTGACGACTTAGAGCAGGGGTGTGTGTACACGTACGCAGGCACGTCACAAGAAGAGCCAGAGGCCACGAATGCATTGCAAAGAGCAAGTTTTATTTTAGTTATCTCTCTACTGGGAGATCTCCAAAGTCACACCTAAGCTCCCAGGCAGAGGTGACAAGAGCAGGGATGCAGACGCTGGTAAGTTCAGCTCTGCTGGAAGATCACTGGGCCTGCTGAGCTTGCCTGTATTTCAAGGCTTCAGGCAGGCGCAGCCTCCCACTGTTTCTCACAACAAAGCAGGAATCTCAGACATAGTGATAAGGTGCCTAGAGTTCCTCACAGGCCTATGTTATCTAACACAGAGGCTCTACTAATTAAGCACACAAGGTCATTAAAACAACTAGTGTGATCTATGTGTTCAGATGTGCTCAGTTCCTTGGATCAGCCAACTGAAGCCAGCTCGGCTGGAACTGGGAGCGAAATCTCTAAGCTACAGAGGTAAGAGAAGGTAAAGAGAGGGGTTTCTGGTTGCGTTTTCAATTCCGCTACCCGGAAGTCCCCAGCAGCCCTTGCGGAGCCGGCTGACGTGGCGTGGCCGTTACCACGGTGACGGGGGTCACACCCCCTCCCTCTTGCTTTGAAAAAGCCTCCGGGAGCCCACCAGGCGCTGGGAGGCAAGTGAGCACTACCCACACGGTGCTGCAGCAGCGACTGGGGCTGCTCGTGCAGTAGGGTTCAGAGGTTCTGTCACTCCTCACTGTTAGACCTCTCACTTGTTGCTGGTGACACAGACTGGGGTGTGGCAGGGCAAGTAGACTGGACACAACTAGCTCTTGTAGGTGAGTTTGTCCAGGGTTTCATTTTGTTTTCTTGTCCCCAATTTAACTAAGGGTAGTAATGGTTTCTAGAAAAAGGAAAGCTGTTGCTGCCGTTAATACAAAGAGTGTGTCTACACAGACACTACCTGCCAAGAAGGATGCAGCCACCCAAGCTTCTGGCTGCACAGAGTGTCTGTGCCTGGCATTAGTACCAGAGAATGGTATGGGAGGCACCTGTGTACGATGTGACCAGGTCAATGACTTACTGTGCCTAGTGGCAGAGATTAAGGAAGAGGTGGAGAAACTAAGGAGCATTAGGGAGAGTGAAGAAGAAATTGACTGGTGCGGTCAGGCTCTTTTGACTCCTAAGGGTGTGCAACAGGAGATGGCAAAGCCTTGTCCCTCCTGCCATAAGGCAGGTAGAGCAGATCTAATTGATGGGAGGGAATGGAAACAGGTCCCTGATCGGAGAGGTAAAAGAACCCTCTCTCGAACCCCATTACCACCCTTGCTGCCCTTAACAAATAGATATGAGGCCCTGGACCCAGAAAATCAGGCAGAGGACAGCCAAGAAGATCCACCTGGAGAGCCCTCTGGATGGACCTCATCTACAAAAAGGATTACAATTGCAGTTGTAAGAAGAAAAAAAAAAAGAAGAGTGGTAGTAGTCGGCGACTCCCTTCTGAGGGGAACAGAGGGCCCTATATGTCGCCCAGACCCATCCCACAGGGAGGTCTGCTGCTTTCCTGGGGCCAGAGTAAGGGACATTAATAGAAGACTTCCAGAGCTAATTCAGCCCTCAGACTACTATCCCCTGTTAGTAGTCCAAGCTGGCAGCGAGGACATCAAGAGAAGAAGTACCAAGATAATTGAAAAAGACTTTAAAGCGCTGGGTCGGTCAGTTCATGGGATGGGAGCACAAGTGATATTTGCCTCAGTTCCTGTGCTAGCTGGGATGGATGAGGAGCTAAATAAAGAGAGGAGTAGAAAAGCCCATCTCATCAACAGGTGGCTTAAGTATTGGTGTCACCGTCAAAATTTTGGGTTTTTTGACCATGGGGCAAACTCCGTGGTACCTAGTCTCCTCAAATCAGATGGGCTTCATCCTTCTAGGGAGAACAAGAGGACTATAGCCCATAAGTTGGCAGGGCTGATCAGGAGGGCTTTAAACTAGGTTTGAAGGGGGAAGGGATTGAAACTGGGCTCTCCAAAGATCAGCCTAAGGATGGAAAGCCCGAATTAAGAGTGAAATCAGCAGCCCACTTGAAGTGCATGTACACTAATGCATGCAGTATGGGCAACAAACAAGAGGAGCTGGAAGCCATCATGCAGCAGGAAAGCTAAGACATAGTTGCCATCACAGAAACATGGTGGGATGATTCATATGACTGGAGTGCTGCTATGTGTGGCTACAAGCTCTTCAGAAAAGACAGGCAGGGTAGGAGAGGTGGAGGGGTGGCTTTATATATTAGAGAGTCACTCGACTCTGTTAAACTTGAGGTCAGCAGTGACAGAGGGAAGTTCAACAGGGCTGACATCCTCGTGGATGTCTGTTACAGACCACCCAACCAGGACGATGAAGGAGATGAATTATTCTACAAGCAGCTGGCAGATGTCTCAAAATCGACGGCCCTTGTTCTTGTGGGTGACTTTAACCTGCTGGATATCTGCTGGGAGCTCAATACTGCACAGAAGAGGCAGCCTAGGAAGTTCCTAGAGTGTATAGAGGGTGTATAGGGTCCAGAGAAGAGCAACAAGACTGGTGAAGGGACTTGAACATAAGACCTATGGAGAGAGGCTGAGGGAGCTGGGGTTGTTTAGTCTGGAGAAGAGGAGGCTTAGAGGTGACCTCATCACTCTCTATAACTACTTGAAGGGAAGTTATGGCCAGGTGGGGATTGGTCTCTTCTCCCAGGCAGTTAGCAATAGGACAAGGGGGCATGGGCTTAAACTCTGCCAGGGGAAGTTTAGGCTGAATATTAGAAAGAAGTACTTTACAGAGAGAGTGGTCAGGCATTGGAATGGCTTGCCCAGGGAGGTGGTGGACTCGCCATCCCTGGAGGTTTTTAAACTGAGATTGGACATGGCACTTAGTGCCATGATCTAGTAAACGGACTAGAGTTGGACCAAGGGTTGGACTCGATGATCTCTGAGGTCTTTTCCAACCCAATCAATTCTGTGATTCTGTGATTCTGCTTTTTCTACAGACAGGTGCAAGTCATTGAGCATATTTACATTTAACTAACCTCCTCTCCAATCTTGCCCTATATTCCTGTACAGGGTGTCAAACTGAATTTCACTGGGGGCCACATCAACCTCGAGGTTGCCATCAAACGGCCAAATGTTACTTTAGGACTCTATAAATGTAACTGTTCACACATTTATACAGTGAAAATTAGTTTGACACCCCTGACTTAGAGGCTTCTCTTAGTTCCTTAAAAAATAACTCATCAATGTTGTCATCTTGTCTGGTTGGCCTATGGCAGACTCACACAAAAACATCCTCTTTATTTGTCTGTCCCTTAATTCTTACCCTGAGGCTCTCAACTTTTCTGGCTGGATTACATACCTTCTGCTGTTCTCAGCTCCTTGTGAGTGGGTTGCAGCCTCTGCTTGAAGTGTAAGTGCCCTTCCTGCTCATCCTTGCTGCTCGCCCTGCCTGCACGAACTACCATTCTGCCACGCCCCTGTTTGCCCATCCTGTTTGCCACACTTCTGGTTGCCTCACTCCTTAGGGGCCATTTACATCTCCTGTCGTTGCTCCTGGCAATGTGTCAGTCTGTGTCAGTCCTGCTTGTGAGGTCTGCTGTCTCCTGGGGGTCCTTCTGTATGCCCATGTGTTTCTCTGTCTCTGGGATTCCCCCCTTTCCTCTTGTTAGCTGCAGAACTTGCTGTAGCTGCCACTGTGCTCATTGCTGGCTGACTGAACATTGGATTTGTCACTCATGTTTCTTTATTCAGGGAAACATCACACATCTAAAGCACAAAATGGTCAGGGATCAAAGGGAACAGATCTGGGTCTGCCCAGCAACTTGAACCCAAAGAGTTCAAGCCAGTTTCCCAAAGTTTTTATCAGCACTAGATAATCTCTTATTCATTACTTACTCTATTCATATCCAAGCAAGCACTCAAGGTCCAGTCTTGAGCATTATTGTGCCATTTCTTTCTCTATATATTATTATAAATAAGTGTATAATAATAAGTGGGTATTTTTCAGCCTGTATATCTTCCTTTCTAATCGTATAGAGTTATTGTGCTTATTGACCTATTATTTAGCAGTATTATCTGTAGAACTCCATGTAAATCTCCATGTTTCTTCAATAGTAACAACCAATGATATTACGACTTCATGCTATACATTCATAGCTTTGCTTGGGTCTCTACTGGGAAAAATTCCAAGCCACAAAAAGTTGTGTGTCCTCTTCTCTTGGGAGCTGAAAAAAATAAAATGCTGCTACAACAAGTTTCATACTACAACAAGCTTCAACTTACTTTTTTGGTTAACAACAAAACTTCAATTACAAACTCTTGAGTTGAAAATTAAAGACACATACTGAACCTAGTAAATCACCACAGGATAACTGTAAACTGGCGATCTGGTGCAGCTGCTAAGAAGACAAATATAACCCAAATATCAGGATAATTATTTTTAGCAGAGACTCAGAAGCATTAACATAACTATTTGGAGGTCTCAGAAAGGTTTCTTTGGAACACTGAGTACAATTCTGGGTATCCATGTTCATCAAAGGCATGTTACAGCAGTAACTGGCAGTATGAGGACAATATAAACAATGGAAATCTTACCATGTAAATAAACAGCAGATGAAGAAGCCTGGTCTGACCTATAGAAACAAAGTGTGAAAGGGAACAATTGCTGCATAGAAATACACTAGAAAATGGTCTATACATGGAAGAGGTAAGAGAACTTTACGTATGCAAAGTCAAAATGGGAACTAGTACTGAACAAATCCTCAACTGTCAATAAGGAATTTCAGGCTGGAAATGAGAACACTCCTACAAGTAGAGCAATAAAATTCTGAAACATGAACAGAAAGGCAGGAGGGGGCAAACAGAAAGCTGAAGTGCTCTTTGGAACTTGATGCATTTATGGAGAGGGCTACATGATGTATTGCCTGGAAACCAGAATCTGAATATCCCTTCCACTTAATATGTTCTAATAACCCCTTATTATGAACTGTCAGAAAGACAGAGTGGAATAATTAAAAAAAAAAAAATAAAAAATCATAAGCTCTCCACTGTATACAGCATACAGAGACATAGAGAGCCTGAAAAACTCAAAATTACAAAGGAAATAAATATATTTTGGTCACAGAAGACCATATTTTAAACATCATTTGCTTAATATCTAATGACTGGAACCTCCCAATATAAAGACCTTTAAATCAAATGTCTACTAGGTAGTTGCAGTAGTAGCTACAGAATATTCTACAGAATTTGGCAGAACAGCTTTGTAGCTACTCCTTGCAAGTCAGAGTAGGTGAATTTTTCCATTGCTTTCACTCACTATCACAATACCTTTGTTTTTATTTCTAAATTTTTCCTTGAAAGAAAAAAGAGAAATCATAACCTGAATTACTTCAAAGATTTTTCTTCTTCGTTTTCTTCTTTAACATACGGTGATGTCAAAACACATAAATTAGCATCAATCTACATGTACTTTTATGAGACAAGGCTAAAAAAGTGTATAATATTCCAATTCTTTACAAGAGATTTCAAAATGTTTGCTCTAGTCTTAAGCTGAATACATCTTCTGAATATACGTGGTCTTAGGACGCCATATTACTTATAAAATGAATTTTTGTAATAGTAGCAGAAGAATTTATTTTTTTCTCACTTGTTCTTACGGTATTCTTCCTATTGCTAGATTATTTCATTTTCTGTACCAACTTCTTACAATTAAAATGCATACTCCACTATCTGTTTGTTTTGTTTTGTTTTGTTTTTTTCTAATATGCCCTCCTAACTAGTAGAGTTTTGTATATTTGCCGTAAATGCTTCACAACATATGAGAAGTAGATTTCTACTCTGAAAGCTTTGTACTTTTTCAGAAAAACTACACACTTAGCTTATGGGAACTTTAAGATTTCTATTATTAATGTCTAATAAACCCAAAGGATGCTATATCACTGTCATTCTTTAAAAAAAGAATTCATTAACAGTAATTAATTCAAGGCAATATTTACAATATTTTTATACTCACTGCACTCTAGACTAAAAGCCTGTCTCTTAAATCTGCTGATTATACTCCAAAGTAAAAATACTTTCAAATGATATTTGGTGCAATTCTTTTTAATTCCCTGTAAACAAAACTGTGCTTAAGTTGTTTGATAACATTTCTCTAGAAATTTTTAATTAGTTAAAAGCAAATGGTTGAATTGACATTCAAACTCAATTTCCAACATTAATGAATAGATGAGTTGCTATGCTTATATTATCAAAGAAAAAATTGTTTACAGTATTAACTATAAAGAACATCTGTCATTTTGCAGACTCCATTTGCAAGTAGAGGTATTCATCAAAACAGCTCACTTTCAGTTTGAAGCCAAATAGAAAACAAGAGGAAAAAGAAAGATCTGCTTGCTAAGAGATAGAACCAGCAGGAGCTTCAGATGCAAACCAAAGGGAGGGGAGGAAGCATGTTTCCAATAGAGGGATCTACCAAATAATCCAGGGGTACCAAAGGCAGATTTAAAGTTACGTTGACCTCTTCCAATACAGTTATGAATTTGGCAGTTACTTTCACAAATTTTCCATTGCTGCAGACTTTTAAAATAAGTCTGGACTTTCATATTTTTCAAATATGCTCAACTTCAAACAGAAATTATTATATGCAAATTCCATATGATGCATTATGTGGGAGGTAAAATTGGATCACCAATACTGTTCTTTCTGGCTTTATAAGCTCTAAATCCCTTGCCTGGGTACAGAAAGCCATTCCAGGCATGACATCTTTCACAAAGATTTTCTTTTGCAGAGATGTTTTTCCATCTCTTGGTTTTGTTTTTCTAGACTAATTGATTCTTAATCCCTGCTGGTTCTTCCTTTGTATTGAAAGTACTTTCAATGCCAAGATTTTGACCTTTTGGTAATTACTCTTGTGATTAGGAGAGCACAGCACAATATCGTCGGCAAAGAAGTACTTTCAGTATATAGTTTTCTCAATTTTCTCAGTGCTCTCCATTATCCTCTTCGTGCACTCTAACAAATTGTGTATACCACACAGTAATGGCACTGCAGAGTGCACAGCTACCAGCAATAGTGACCTTACAGGATGTTTTGTAGCACTGTTACTTACAGAATAGCTTCAACATACCTGAGGGGATATCACACACTGAAAATCTTGAGGGAAATTTTGGAGCTGAGGACACCAACATGCACCAGGGAATGTAGGATTCAAACAGCAGCTGAGGCTAACTTCCATGCATGCACTTGTTTACATGAAGTCATTATTATCTAACTATCTATGTGACCTTTTGTAGGACCATAGACAAATACACTTTACAGAATATTTCTACTTTTGGGAAATGTACATATAAAAAGAGTTTGAGAAACTTGCTACATTATTAGTACCTTTGAGAAAGTATTCAGGGCTACAATAGTCACAATCAATGTTCTGAAGATCCTTATCCAACTATGACACAAAATCCATGTCGAATGCTCATAAGTTTTAATAGATTTTGATTAATCTAGTAATGTAAAATAAAGTCTTTGAAAGTGACCTAAGATCCCTCAGTGACTGATTTCTTTTTTCTATGTTACTGTAATTCTAATTGGAAAAATATTCCCTTTGGCATAAATATCTGACTTTTTTTTTTTTTTTTTTCTTTTTAAATGGCTATTCACAAAAAGTTTTGTCAAAAATAATATTGGACCAGACTGGTCATTAAAGTCTAACTGTTTTGGTATTATTCTCAGCTGTACTTTAACCATTTATTTACATGATTTTAACTCTTTGAGAAATTTTGGATTGTCTCAAAACAAGTTTCTACCTAATGAATTAGGATCTGTTTCCACTATACCAAAAGTAGTGCACTAGTCTGACAGTGTTAACAGCCTCTATATAGTATCATCCTCCAAACCAGCTGCTAGTCAAAAGGACATATCACTGATTGTTCTGTTCATTCCTCCCATCTTTAATTTTTTTGCACTTTATATAGTTGTTAAATTTTAACTTCTATTAGCTTATTTTACTGGCTCTTTTATACTCTTGCCAAATAGAATGAGGAGATCTTAAATTACTTTGTTTCCCCTCCATGGAAGTACTGACAGACTATTATAAAGTCACTTCCTAATCTTTTTAGTAAATGCACTAGATTTTAAGGACTGAAACTACACAGTTACCAAATACAAAGTGTTGGCTTTCCCTCTGTTTTGTGCATTAAACTGACTAGGATTTCTTCTCCTGCCAAACTATACATTTGCTGGCTGATGACCCCTCCACCAGAACTGCTGCCCACATTCAATTACACAATTCCTGCTTTTGAGGAGCAGTAAAGCAAACTTTCTTTTTATAGATCAACAAGAAGTCTATGAGAATCAACTTCAATAGTAATCCTCCCAGCATTCTTCAAAAACTTGAGTCTGATTTTGATACTCTGTTTTTGGTTGGTTGGTTGGTTTGGGGTTTTTGTTTGTTTATTGGGGGGTAGTTTGGTTTTTTTGGGGGTTTTGTTTGTATTTTTGTTTTTCTTCCCATAAATATCAACGTGTCACCCTGTTATGCTGGGATTCCAGTCCCACTGAAGCCAGTCTGATTTTTTTGGTGTGCATGCCTTTGGCGAAAGTCACATCTGACAGTATTATGAAAGAGTGCCCTTTCTTCCATATAAAAAGTATCACTTTTTCTTCCCAGGTGGATGTTGCTATTTAATCATTTCTGAAATGGCTGGTTAATTTGAAAGGCTTTATTAATTCACCACTAGACATAATAATACTGCAAGAGAGACAGTAAGACAACTGGCGCAGTTGGCATAATAAGCAAAAAACCCATGTTGTCTTTCATTTCTAACCAGTGAATTATGCAGCACAAAAGCACTGCAGGATGAGATACAGATACTGGGAGCAAGTTGCCTTGAAATGGGGAGTTGGATACAGCCCACTGAGGACATGTTTATCAAGTATCTCAAGATGTTATTTTGATACTTCCTCTTTTGTTCCTTCTCTCCCTTACTTCTCTTTCATTCTCCTCTCCTTGAAAGACCTCTATTCCTGAAGAAAAGCATTTTCTGTTCACCAAATTGAGGCCAACAGAAATTTGTGCATGTTGTTTGTAAACAATCGGAAGTGCATCACGAATACCATCTTATTTTCAGAACATCAAATATGTGAAGCATTATTTAAGGAAAAAAAAAAAAAAAATTTAGAAAATTTCCCCAAGAGCGCTGCCTTTACTAGCTGGCACGGTCCTCTCCCAGGGGCTGCAGGGAAACACCTGCCCCAGGGGGGTCTCTCCCGGGGCCGCAGGGGAATCTCTACGGGGGCGCCGGGAGCAGTTCCTCCCCTCCTCCTGCTCTCCCCTCGGGGCTGGCAGGGCTGTTTCTCACACGGTTTCCCTCAGGCCTCGCTGCCGGGCAGCGTTTTTGCCCTTTCTTCTCCTGGCTTTCCCCAGGCGCCCGCCCGTGGCTGAGGGGCTCAGCTGTGCCCTGCGCTGTGGCCGCTGGAGCCGCTGGAAACGGCTGTGTCCGGCACGGAGCAGTGCCGGCCGCTCCTCACAGGGGCCGCCCCGGCAAACTTCCTACCAAAACCTGGGCGCCTGAGTGCAATACAGGGAAAAATGCTGACTTCTAAATTCTTAAATGGATATTCAAATGACGTACTGTTAGACATGAGGCTAACAAAAATATCAAATGCCTAGGAATTTTGCTACGTGCAATGTATGAACATGTCTGTGTATGCTGCTGCAAACTTAAACTTCACCATCACAGGAAGCCATACACTCTCACAGCATTTAATGTTTTAACTTTGAAAATCTTTCAAAATAAGTATTTTATTTACCTTTGCTTTTCTTCATGTTTGTTCTTTGATTTTCTGTACTTTGTCTCCCACAATTTTTGCAGGGTTCTGGAAATGAAATTGGCAGAGCTTTCACAAGATATCTAAAGGTCATCCAGCTCAAGATTAAAGATAAAAAACAGTTTAGTATTGAAACTAGAAAAATTATCTTTGACAATAACCTGTTGTGTATATGACAGTAAATGTCTTCTAAGGTTCATTTAAAAACAAAAATCTATTGGTCCTGAAGTATAACAGCTAAGATGACAGCCTGTCCATCTGAATACATTGACTTTGAGAAATTAAGAGCTAGCTGGCCATAAAAAAAGGAATACCACTTTGATGTGTGGATTTACATCCTTCCCTTCATGTGGGAAATGTGAGAGGTGCCTGAGGACTGGAAGAAAGCAAATGTCACTTCAGTCTTCAGAAAGGGCAAGTAGGAGGACCTGGGTAACTATAGAGTGGTCAGCCTCACCTCCATCCCTGGGAAACTGATGGAACAACTTATCCTTGGTGCCATCTCAAGGCATATCAAGGATAAGAGGGTCATTAGAGGCAATTAACATGGCTTCACCAAGGGGAAGTCATGCTTGAGCAACCTCAGTGACTTTTATGAGGACATAACAAGAGGGATGGATGATGGCAGAGCAGATGGATGTGGTCTACCTTGACTTGAGTAAGGCATTTGACACAGTCTCCCACAGCATCCTTACAGCTAAACCGAGGGAGTGCGGTCTGGACAATCGAGTAGTGAGGTGAACTGCGAACTGGCTGAAGGAAAGAAGCCAGAGAGTAGTAGTCAATGGGGCGGAGTCTAGTTGGAGGCCTGTATCTAGTGAAGTGCCTCAGGGGTCAGTAGTGGGACCAGTATTATTCAATATATTCATCAATTACTTGGATGAGGAAATAGTGTACTGCCAGCAAGTTTGCTGATGACATCAAACTGGGAGGAGTGACTGACACACCAGAAGGCTGTGCTGCCATCCAGAGAGACCTGGACAGGCTGGAGAGTTGGGCAGGGAAAAATTTAATGAAATAAAACAAAGGCAAGTGTAGAGTCTTACATCTGGGTAGGAACAACCCCAGGTTCCAGTATAAGTTGGAGAAAGACATATTAGAGAGCAGTGTAGGGGAAAGGGACCTGGAGGTCCTGGTGGACAGCAGGATGACCATGAGCCAGCACTGTGCCCTTGTGGCTAGGAAGGCCAATGGCATCCTGGGGTGTATTAGAAGAGGGGTGGTTAGTAGGTTGAGAGAGGTTCTCCTACCCCTCTACTCTGCCCTGGTGAGACCACATCTGGAATATTGTGTCCAGTTCTGGGTCCCGCAGTTCAAGAAGGACAGGGAACTGCTGGAGAGAGTCCAGCACAGAGCAGCGAAGATGATTAAGGGAGTGGAGCATCTCCCTTATGAGGAGGGGCTGAAGGAGATGGGTCTCTTTAGCTTGGAGAAGAGGAGACTGAGGGGTGACGTCATTAATGTTTATAAATATATAAAGGGTGAGTGTCATGAGGATGGAGCCAGGCTCTTCTCGGTGACAACCAATGGTAGGACAAGAGATAATGGTTTCAAACTGGAACACAAGAGGTTCCACTTAAATTTGAGAAGAATATTCTTCACGGTAAGGGTGACAGAGCACTGGAACAGGCTATCCAGGGGGGTTGTGGAGTCCCCTTCTCTGGAGATATTCAAAACCCACCTGGACACATTCCTGTGTAGCCTCATCTTGGTGTTCCTGCTTTGGCAGTGAGATTGGACTAGATGATCTTTTGAGGTCCCTTCTAATCCTTTATATTCTGTGACTCTGTGATTCTTGAAACAATTCGCTTCACAAACAGGATATACATAGGAAGTATTCAGGAAGTATACAGGAAGTACTCTGGATACCAGACACACTCTCATCTGTTTCCTCAGCCAACAGAAGACTCACAAATCCCTTCTTTCCTCCTTTTCTTTCACATCATTCCTTCTACCATGAAGCAGAGATAAATCTCTCCAGAGGAATCTGTCTTTCTAGATAAATGTGAAGATAAATGGGAAGAATGTTAGAACCTGGCTCCGAAGACTTTGATTTAACACTTCTTGATTTTTATTTTTAAAACAAACCACAAGGGGTTTTCTGAATATAATTTTGGTGTTAAATAGGATTTTCTAATACAGACAAATGCCATAGTTTTCCACATCAGAGTACTGAAAAAAATCACATTAATATTTTAATGTACTTTACTCCTACACACTAATCTTTATGCATTAAATACACACACAACATCTATGATTTTGTCATTATAAACACCTATTCAGCTAGGAGTTCAAAAAGTTCAGATTGCATGGAGAAATAAGTTTAGCATATCTCCATTATTTTTAAAAGGCTGTAGAAAGAAAGGAAACACACCCTACTTATTCAGGTAAACAAATGAATCTTCATAGTCTAATTGGAATTTAAAAGTGTTCAAGATTATAGTACTCACTTTGTATTTATGGTTGAAGTGTTTTAAAATATAATTGACTGAAGATTTCAGAGTCTTGTTCTGATGTGAATTTTGAACATCTCTCATGAGATGCATTCGTTCTATATCACTGTAACAAAAGTGACATAATTGCAAAAGAATTAAACATTTCCTTTCATGCCAGTTGAACTTGTCGGTACCCGAAGGTTTGTATAAATGGCAAGAGAGCACACATGAAGCATCAATTACATAGCAAAGTGCACTGCGGCTGAGGAGAAAACAAAACCAAAACCAAAAACCAACCAACCAAACAAAACCACCATCACCAAAAACATGAAACAAAAGCAGCATCAGTTATGACCAAAGTTGGTAAAAATAAAAAATGAATTCTGCACATCTAAAAAATTAAAAATCTCCATTTTTCCACTGGTTTTATCTTTTTTTTTTTTTTTTTTTTTTTTATTTCCACTTGATGTTAGTCTCCTTGCCTCATTCTTTATACTTTCAAATACAGCACAACACTAAAGGAGAAAATACCATTCATCATCACTAACCCACTTTTAGCCTTCTCAGATGCACATTTCTCCCTTCCTGCTCTTAAAAAAAAATTCTGGATTTGGAAAAAAGACAGGGACTGTCCATTTTGATATACTGACTGACAAAAATGAAGGGGAAAATAATTTAAAAGTCTCAGTTCATTAAATAAATCTTAAATAAATCTTCAAAACTAAATTTCAGTTTTCTCAAAGGCAGAAAATAATGTTAGAAACTGCTCTTCCCCCACCAAAATAAACTACATGCATGAAAATGTTAAGTTGACCCACAATAATATTGTTTACAATGTCTGAATTACAGCATTAAAGCATGACTCCTCTATGATGTAGGTCAAAAGAAGACTGTATTTCATATTGCAAATTAAAATGTAGTTTTAAAATTTGTTTGATAATGCATTTGGTGGAAGATCCCTCAGACTTCTCATTTTCCAAAAATGTGTCCCTCTGGTAAAAGATTTAATTATATTCTCCCTTCTTGATTGATTTTGAAACTAAAGTCCCTGTAACAGGAATCAGACAAGTGATACAATGTGTCTGCTGTAGTAAGTGATGTATTCTTACCTTCCAATAGAGAAACACAGAGCAGTTGAGAGAGGATGATCACCTAGAGCACTCTGCCCAGCACCATGTTGACTTGGGCTCTGACTATCCTCAAGGATGGAGATTACAAAATCTTCCTGAGAATGCTATGCCAGTGTTTGACCAGAGTTTGGTTGGTTGGTTGGTAGTTTTGGGGTTTTCTTTGTTTTTATGTTTAAATGGAATTTCCTGTGTTTTAGTTTGCATACATTGGGCAGCACTGAGAAAAACCTGGCTCTTTCTTATTTACACCTTCCCTGCAAATATTTGTACACCTTACAAGATTCCCCCTGAGTCTTTTCTTCTCCAGACTAAGCAGACCCAGCTTTCTCGACTACTCATTGTACATTAGATCCTTCAGTCTGGGAGACTGACCTTCTTTGCTGCACGAGCACATTGCTGGCTCATGTTCAGCCTCTTGTACACGAGGATCCCCATGTCCTTGGGTGTGATCATCTCATGGTCACTGCAGCTGAGGCTGTCACCGACCTTAACATCCCTGACCAGTCATTCCTTGTTTGTAAGTATCAGGTTCAGCAAAATGTCTCCCCTCATCATCATCTTAGCCACTTGTATCAGGAAGTTTTGATCAGTGAACTCCAGAAATCTCATGGATCACTTGTGCTCTGCATGTTTGCCCTTCCAGCAGATATCAGAGTTATTAATGTCACCCACGAGGTCCAGGGCCTGCAAACAAGGCTTCTTTGAGTTGTCTCATCTATGTCTTGATCAGATAGTCTGCCCACATTGCCCATATTAGCCTGCCCTTTAATCTTGACTAAGCAGCCCTCTGCTGTCTCATCATCTGCCCCTAGGCAGAGCTTCATGCATTCTTCCTGCTTTCTCACATAGAGGACAACTACTCCTTGCCTTCTGAGCCGGTTCTTCCCAGTGACCCTACTTGCAATACTCTGATAATGTGAGCTATTGTACCATGTGTTTGTGATCCCAGTGAGATCTGAGCCCTATAACTCCACACAGATCTTTAATTTCTTCTTTTCTTGCTCTCATACCACATGCACGAGTTTACAGACACTTCAGAGGGACAAACAATCATGCTGATTTCCCCCAAGACTTACGAGAGTTTCCTCCATAATACTGTCCTCTGGGCAGCTTCTTATATGTATGCATACGTGTAATGTGGGCTTCCTTCGGTCCCATTTTAGTAATTATGAGGTATCTCTCGTCCACATCATACTGGGAACTATTTTATGCCAACCCAATCCACCACTTTCTTGCTTGACTGGATTGTCATCTCCCTCTGTCATTCCCAGTTTAAACCTCTCCTCAGTAGGTTGGCTGTGCTGTTGACAAAGATGCTTTAGCTCCACATCATCAGGTGGATCCTGTCTCTTTCAAGCAGTCTTTCTTCCCCAAAAAGGGCCCTATGGTCATAAAAACTAATTTCCTGTTGTTTACACCAGTTATTGGCATGTGTGATTCATGCACTCTGCCTCAAATATTTCCCATGTACCAAGAGGATCAAAGGTACACTACCTGTGTCTCCATGTACTTGGCCATTATCCCAAACCCATGTAGCCACTCTTGATATGCTCCAGATCTCCCATGGCCATTTCATTGATATCCAAACAAGAGAGTAGCTAGGGGTAATAGTCAACTGGTCAAGATGACAAAGCTTCTCAGTTCTGTCACCTCTGTTACTGTCCTATTTGTTTTTTTAACTTAAAATGCTTTTTCAAACGATTCCCTGCACAGACATACTCCAAGTCATAATATGCAAAGAATAAATTATTTACTGTGTTAAACACGTACTTAACATTAACCACAGGGTCTGAATACAAACATGATATACAACTGCTACTTTATGTTGCATAAATTGCGTAAGGTCTTAAACCACCAAAGAAAAGGAGAGGATGATAATTTTCTCAACTGTTAAAAATATTCTGTGGGTTAAGAGTAGATGAGGTTTGCCTGAGAGAAAATTCTCCGTAGAAAAGCATCTGACAGTATGCATCCTGCAAGTCATTCTTCCTGATACCTAAAGAGATGACCAATTTTAAGAAGGTCATTGACAATGTTTTTCCAATTTTTTCTAGTCATTGACACAATTAGAAAATTTTCAGTATATGAGTTCTGACATGCAAAATAATTCTCTTAACATTTCAACATAGAATCTTACTTAAATCAATAACACTAAAGTAACTATGTGACAGTGGAAAGATTAAACATATGTTCTGTTTATGGAGCCTTACTAGTTGCTTGTACACTCCCAGAAAAAAATACCGGAGAACTTTAAAAGTTTCCTCTACTTCTGGGCAGGCTCACATGTTTTCTAGTTTCCAGGTGAGAATAATAATGTCTAATTACTAAGGAAACCTGCCAGAGAGTCTGGAAGAAGAGTAAAAGATCCCAATATAAAAGCTGCTAAGAGGAGAAGACATACCGGAAAGACAAAGTTTCCTCTGTTTGTTTTTGTTGAGCTTTTCCTTATGTGCAGGGGCAGAATAGGAGATGAAGTGGTGGCAGGAGAGCTTATGAAAGAAATCAATGAAAAGAAAGGAAACAAACTGGTAAGGCCAGGTCGTAATCACCTAGGGATCTAAAAAATGAAATAGCTAAACTACTAACCTTTTCCCTGAAACTACTTTCATAGCAGAGGACAGGAAAACAGACAAAGAGAATCCAGAAACTGTAGGTTTCTAAGCCTGACATTCACAATGGACAAATCACAGTAAAAAGCATAAATAAAATACAGAAGTCTGGTCACCTGACTAAATACGACATACTAGAGAAGAGAAACATTTGTTTTTAAAGGAAAACCCCGTGTCACAGAATCACTAGACTTCTTTGAAAATTTCGGCAAGCTTATGAATGATGCAGATCAAAATAACTGGGGCATTTTGAATTTATAAGAGACTTTAGTTGAAAGCTTTCACTGGGGGTTCTTTAGGAAATAAAGCACGTATGGCTCAGGAAGAAAGGATCTTGCATGGATAAATAAGTTGTGAAAAGACACAAAGTGAGAGTAAACTTTCTGTTTTCACAGCGGAGGTGGTCAACAGTCATGTTACATGGGCATTTGTGCTAGAAGCAGTGCTGTTGAATAGACTGGTAAACACACTGAGAAAGGAGAAAAATGAGATCACAACATTTGCTGATAATGCAAAACAGTTCAGAATAGTAAAAATAAAACACATCTGTGAAGAGATGCAGAGGACTTCTGCAGGATTCAGAAAATGTCTAAATATAACATAAATAAATGTGAAGGGAATGCTCAAAGACAATAAATAAATAAATAATCTTACCCTAACATAAAATTATGCTCCCTGAGCTAGCCCTAGACATTCAGGGAAAAGACTATAGGGTTATGACAGACAAAGAAACATCAATTCAGAGTCCAGCAGTAGACTGTCTAAGAAGCAGATTGATTTTTAGGGATCATTCAAAGGGAACTTTATAAGAGATAAAAATCATTGCAAAATTTCTTAAGCTCCTGGTGACTTCCACCTTCAAAGTATGTGCAGTTTTGCTATTTTCTCCCCCACTTCAAAAGAGCATAGCAAAGCAGATATGCTTTTTTCTCTTTCACTTAGAGAAGAGTGAAAAATGATGGCTATGGGTGCAAGAAATTCTCTACAACCAACAATGAAATCATAGAGGACTCTGTGGCATAGAAAAAACAGTTAAGAAGAGACAGGACAGATACTTATATTCAGACACCATAGTTTAATTGCTTCTCCTATTGTTTACTCAGCTGTATCCTAATGTCACTTTCAAATATTTAAGCACAGCTCTTTCTAGAATGTGAGTGGATATTTGCAAAGTACTTTCAAATATAATTTGTACAGAAAAGCACTCTTTCTTCTTAACTGTAGTCATCACCAAAAGTAAAATATCAGTCTGTGAAAATGCAGTTGGCAAATACATTAATGAATGGCTTATAATAGACCTTTGCCTTAAAGTCAGATTACTTGGCTGGGCAGTTACTGGTCTAGATTGTCTATTACAGATGTCCAAAGTCAATAATTCTCCCTGTCATTATTAAAAAAAAAAAAAAAAAAAAGTAAAAAAAATCCTATTATATTCAATGCAACATAATAATGAGAAGAAAACATAAAATTCATCAACAAGGTTAATTCCAGTAATAATCATCACAAAATCACATCACCGTTTCCCTTAATTTACAAAACGTTACTTATGAGAAAGTGTTTGCCATTTAAGAGAAAAAAACAGAAAGACAGGGAAAATGAAACAGTCCCTCCATTCATGTACACTGTGTCAAGAATCAAAAGCAGAACTGCAGCAATTGAAACTCTGGCAGAAAGATATCCTAGATCTCTCTGAAGAAGGCCTTAATCTGCTAAATACAGTAGACATCAACAGAGCAAAGTAAAAAAATGGTCACGATGGCCATCACCAATGGAATCAGCCTGGTAATACGCACATCAAGCAGGATAGAAATTCATGAAGTATAAAAAGGTAGCATACGAAGTTGCCTCCACACCCAGATAATGCAAAGTCATCTTCTGAATCAGGGATGTCAAGCTCATTTTCACTAGTGGCCCACATCAGCGTTGTGGTTGTCTTCAAAGGGCTGAACATTATTCTAGAACTGTACATTTATATTTAGAACCGTATGGGAACCTGTGAAAATGAGTTTGACACTCCTGTTCTAAATAAGCATAACAAAAAGGCAGAAATTTCTCTACAAATATGGAAATTTTTAAATGCATTAGAATCAAAAGTAATATGACAAAATAACCCCAAAATAAGCGTAAAGAAAACATTACTAGCTTAAGGAAAATCACTTTGCATACTGAAGAGTGATATAGAGCATCAGGTCCTTAATGAGTAGAATTACTGTCTATCATTTCATTTTTAAAATTAGAGTCTTCAAACTATTTTATTTTTCTGAGACAAAGGTAATTATTAAAAAAAAAACAGCCACTCAACTCTAGAAAATACGGTCTAGAAATTAAAAAACACATGAAGATAATACACAAAGTGCTAAAATTAAAAAAGAAAAAAAAAGCTATAGTAAACAGGCTATAAGGTCAGTGTCATAAGCAATACATCTCCATTTGTCTTCAACACACTTTTTAAAAGTCAACCCCATCCTATATATCTGAGAATCTACAAACTAACCTTTACATGCCTTGAAATAGAATCAGTTTTTCATCAGTTGAGCTATAAACTACTCAGAAAAAAATATCTTCTACAGCAAAGGAGAAACTGTCTGTAATGTAAATTGGAAATGGCTCAATAAAATGCTGCTGATATATTCAATTAAATGTGAATGCATGCCTGTAAAGCCTCCTGGAAGATATGCAAAAAATAGGATAATTACAAGTAGCATTATATACGTATCTAGAATTTTGTAAAACGCGATCAGTTGAGTGGTTTGTTTTGTTGTTTATTTGTTTGGTTGGTTTTTGTTTGTTTGTTTTTCCCCTTAAAAATATCACATAGCTTCTGCTTTATTTTTGGCTGGTTCCAAGTATTATAGTATCATGCAAAAAAAAGTCATGAAAATTCATGGGATTTTGGTGCAAATTACTGCCTTAATGATCAGCTTGTCATAACTTAATGGCCTCACATGGCAATTTTAACTGTAGCAAAGAGATACCAGAGCTTGCTGTAAACCATCTGGTGTGAACACTAGAAGTAGTTTAGCCATGGCTGTGTGAACATACACCCTGGGTAATTTAACCACAGCCTCTCTGCACCATGGCTACAGTACTTTTCATTCCTGTGCTGGCTTCTTTGAAGGTGGGGAGGTACCTCAAACACTGCACTGCCAACGGTTGCCTGGAGAATTTCTGCATGCTGGAAAGGACTTTGGCACACATTTGCTCAATTTAGGTCCAGATCGGCATAAATTATTTTACAGTTGTAGGTGCATTCTCAGAGTTCTCTGCAGTATTCATAGATCAGAACAAGGATGGCACCTTAAACTGGTAATAATTATTTATCTTCATTGAGACTGCTCAAGTAACCTACAGTCTCATTCAGTATTACTATGTTGAAGGTCGATATTGAAGCAGTTTGATTAGAGTGCTATTTTTTATTTATTCTGAGACCCATCAATATTGCTTTTACTGGGGCATTCAAAATACTTGTACTGCCTAAAAATTCACTTCTACAGATTACTTAGTATAAGCATCACATGATGCTACCCTAAAAAGAATCTTATTTTGTCATTAAAAAGTTTAGCTAAAACAATACAATAAAATAAAAAAATGTGTTACTCTGCAGTAGATAGGTATCTTGTTGGCCAATATTTAATTGTATTCAGTTACAGAATGCAATAATCATTTATTTTCCTTCATGTAAAGCAGAACAATTAGGTGGAAAAATATAGCATCGGGTATCAAATTGTTTTTATCTCTTGCAGTGAAAAAAATTAGCCTGCTTCTCAGGCTTCAGTTTTACATTCTGGCTTTCAATAACACTGCAGGTTGTGGCCAAAACCTAAATAACATGAAGTGCATAAGTGAGTAAGGAAGACCATGGAAAGTGGAGGGAAATCATTAACCAATAAGACAATGCAGGTCTCAAAGACCTACCAGAAACAGGAGTTAAATAGATGTCATAGTTTAATAAAACCTTACAAATAGTAGACTAGCTAATTGCCCTATTTGTCCTAGCATGCCAGCACTCTTAGACAGCTACCATGAAATGAATATTCCACACTGCAGAGCATCTAGTCCTTTAACTTCAACAATTTAAGCAAATATTGATTAAAATTCTCCCCCACATGGCAGCTTTTCCTTGAAAATAGATATATGTCAGAGACATCCTGAAAAGCAATGCAGCTGTTACTAAATTTATGGCAAAGGTGTGTACCTATTTTGTTTGTAAGTAATGCTAAGCAACCCTAGCATGGATTGGTGACGGAACTTGTTTCTGTATTACCCTCATTAACTTCTTAGTCTTGAATTTGTGCCATTCCTTGACTGTTCAGAATCTTAAACAATAATTCTTCTCCAATGATTGTTTTTTTTTTTCTTTAATAATATATGAAAACAGCCACTCCCAATTAAAAAAAAAAAAAAAAAAAGTGACAGCTTGTACAGCTGAGGAAGTAGCTGAGGAAGTTTAACACCCATGCCCTCCAAAACCATAACCCCTGCCTTCAAGTAACAGATTTTTCACGTCTGTATTCGTGAAGGATTGTGTTCCATGGATTTTAGTGAGTTTCCACTAGTCAGCTGAGTCTTTATGGTTTATTTAAACATGTTTTATTTTGTGTGAGTGAACACCATATAGACAATAAACACAGCTTGATTGTTGTGCATAAGCCAAAGCAATGTAAATTAATGGTGTCATGTAGCTGTCACTCTATAGCTGATTCATTAAATACTTTAAGACTAATGTCACTATTTTTCTCAGTTATAATACATAAATACATGCCTAATACATGTAAAACATGGACAAGATTTTACTTTGACCCTCATATACACCTGAGTAGGCAAAACTCCAGACATGACTTGGGTTTATTTCAGCTTCCGTGGTTTAGATTATCAAATGGCACACAAATGCAGTAGGGGCCACTCAAGTGAAAATAACATCAAATTTCTATTCCTCAAGACAGAATAAAAAATCAGATATATAATAGTTTTTGCTATGTATGTATGTATGTAAAATTCTTGTTTTGTTCTTACCGTTCTTTCTGACTTAGATCCATCAGCTGCCACAGCATCCTTTCTCTAAATGGCACAAGTGACTGAAAACCTCAGTCAAGCTATACATTCCTATTTGTTTCTTCCATATATTGTACCTCTAAGAAAACTGACAGGTACACCCTGAAGACCTATACAAATCCTTGTAACTGTTAGGAAAAAAAGAGAATTAAGTTGAGTGATACCTGAAATTTAATGTGCTAAGAATATGAAACACTTCATCATATACTGGTTCAAACTAGGAACATAGCTGCACTGGATGATAGTCAACTTTCTTCAGTAATACAGGCAGTCCTTTATAAATTAACTGCTCAATGTACATTCTGAAATAATTCATCTGTGCTGGCAGATAAGATATGACTCCTTAAATGTCATTTCCCTTAAAATATTATAACAAAAGATGAATAGGGAAAACTGAATTTATGTGATGGTTTAGCATGAAATATATCTTTCCTATAAGACCAAGAAAAAAATAAAACTACTTCTATCTCAAAATATATGAAGTACTCTCTTTGTCAATTTGATGTCAGTTTTGTCAACTGAATCTGAAAGACCTGCAGTTAAATGCAATGAAGGCTACAACCATCACTCTGAAGCAGACAACAGAGAAAGTTTGTTTCCTCGAAGTGAACTTTAATGACAGCTGATTTGAGGCCAGGTCTCAGTTTTACTTCTTATCCTATATTCTACTGAAACAAAGAAAGACTGTTCATAGTTACTATTTGGAAGAGGCACGGAATCTTTGGCAGTAGGCTGGCCAACTTGGTGAAGTGGGCTTTAAACTGAACAGCTTGGGGGACGGTGTCCGAAGTCGCAATGCTCATGGAATCACAACCAACTGGGGACTAAGCCAGGCCAACCAGAGCAGTGACAAATATTCCTTAGCTGCCTCCTACGATGAAAGTCAAAAGCAAGCCTCTTCAAGGATATATATGGTTATGGTGCACCCCTCACGGGAAACCTGCGTGCTCAATAACTTCTCTGAAGTGCCTGTACACCAAAGGACATAGCATGGGAAATAAACAGAAAGAATTAGAGACCTATGTGCAGTCACAGGGCCATGATCTTATTGCAATTACAGAGACATAGTGGGACAGCTCACATGACTGGAATGTCATATGGAAGGCTATGGACTTTTTAGGAAAGACAGGCCAGCAAGGCAGCGTGGAGCAGTTGCACTTTATGTGAGAGAGCAACTTGAATGTGTAGAACTCTTCCTATGGGAGATGAAGAACGGATTGAGTCCTTATGGGTAAAAATTAAGCAACAAGCTAACAAAGATGACACTGTCATGGGTGTCTACTACAGGCTACCTAATCAGGAAGAGGAAGTTGATGAGGCCTTCTACAGACAGCTGAAAGTAGCCTTACAATCACAGGCCCTGGTTCTTATGGGAGACTTCAATCACCCTGACCTCTGCTGGGAAGACAATACAGCTAAGTATACACAGTCCAGAAGGTTCCTACAGGTCATTGATGATAACTTCTTGACAAAGGTGGTGGAGGAGCCTATGAGGAGATGTGTATTGCTGGACCTTGTCCTAACAAACCAAGAAGAACTGATTGGAGATGTGAAGGCTGGGGGCAGCCTTGGCTGCAGTGACCATGAAATGGTAGAGTTCAGAATCCTGCTTGGAGGAAACAGGACAGTAAGTAGGATTACAACCATGGATTTCAGCAGGGTGAAATTTGTTTGCTTCAAGGTCCTACTTGGAAGAATCCTATGGGTAAGGGCTCTAAAAGGTAGGGACATCCAAGAGAGCTGGCTAATATTAAAACTTCACTTCCTCGAAGCTCAAGACCAATGCGTCTCTATGAAGAAGAAATCTAGTAAAGAGAGTAGGAAGCCAGCATGGATGAGTAAGGAGCTTCTGTCAAAACTCAGGTGTAAGAAGGTTGTTTATGTAATGTGGAATAAAGGACAGACCACCTGGGAGGAATATAAGGAGGCTGTTAGAGTATGCAGGGATGAAGTGAGGAAGGCCAAGCTCTACTTGGAGTTAAATCTGGCCAGGGATCTCAAGGACAACAGGAAGGCCTTCTTCAGGTATATCAGAAGTAAAAGGAAGATTGGGGAAAACATAGGTCTGCTGCTGAAAGAGGTGAGTGCCCTGGTGACGGATAATACAGAGAAGCCAGAGTTACTGAATGTCATCTTTGCTTCCATCTTTACTGCTAAGACCCGACTGCAGGAATCCCAGACCCTGGAGGTAAGAGAGAAAGTCTGGCAAAAGGAAGATTTTCCCTTGGTTGAAGAGTATCAGGTTACAGATTGTTTAGGCAAACCAGACACCCACAAATCCATGGGATTCACCCATGAGTGCTGAGGGAGCTGGTAGATGTTATTGCTGATCTGCTCTCCATCATCTTTGAAAGGTCATGAAGAACAGAAGAGGTGCCTGAGGACTGAAGGAAAACCTTTGTCACTCTGGTCTTCAAAAAGGGGAAGAAGGGTAACCAAGGAAACTTCAGGCCAGTCAGCCTCACCTCTATCCCTGGAAAGGTGATGGAACAACTCATTCTGGATGTCATGTCCAAGCATGTAGAGGAAAAGAAGGTTATCAGGAGTAGTCAACATGGATTCACCAAGGGGAAATCATGTTTGACCAACCTGATAGCCTTCTATGATGATATGGTTGGTTGGGTAGACAAGGAGAAAGCAGTGGATGTTGTCTACCTTGACTTCAGCAAGGCTTTTGGCACTGTGTCTCACAACATCCTCATAGGTAAACTCAGGAAATGTGGGTTGGATGAGTGCACAGTGAGATGGATTGAGAAGTGGCTGAGTGGCAGAGCTCAGAGGGTTGTGATCAATGCTGCAGAGTCTAGTTGGAGGCCTGTAGCTAGTGATGTTCCCATAGGGTCGGTATTAGGTCCAGTCCTGTTCCACCTTTTCATCAGTGACCTGGATGAACAGAGTGAGTGCACCCGTTGCAAGTTTGCTGATGATACCAAACAGAGAGGAGTGGCTGATACTCCAGAAGGTTGTGTTGCCATTCAGTGAAACCCGGACAAGCCAGAGGACTGAGCAGAGAAGCACATAATGAAATTCAACAAATACAATTGCAGGGTCCTGCACCTGTGGAGGAATAACCCCAGGCACGCATACAGGTTAGGGATTGACCTGCTGGAAAGCAGCATTACAGAGAAGGACCTGGGATTCATGGTGGGTGACAGGTTGACCATGAGTCAGCAATGTGCCTTTGTGGCCAAGAAGGCCAACAGTATCCTGGGGTGCATTAGGAAGAGTGCGACTAGGAGGCCGACGGATGTTATCTTCCCACTCTGTTCTGCCCTGGTGAGGGCACATCTGGACTACGGCATCCAGCTCTGGGCTCCCTAGTTTAAGAAGGACAAGAAATTACTGGAAGGAGTTCAGCAGAGAGCTACAAAGGTGATTAGGGATCTGGAGCATCTTTCTTATCAGGAGAGACTGAGAAAGCTGGGTCTGTTCAGCCTGGAGAAGGCTAAGACGGGTTCTTATCAGTGTTTATAAATATCTCATAGATTGGTGCCAAGAGGATGGGACCAGACTCTTTTCCATGATGCCCAACAATAGGATGAGGGAGAATGGGCACAGACTGAGGCACAGGAGGTTCCATCTGGATATGAGGAGAAACTTATTTACTTTGAGGGTGACAGAGCACTGGAACAGGCTGCCCAGAGAGGTTGTGGAGTATTCTTCTCTAGTGGCATTCAAAACCCATCTGGACACATTCCTCTGCCATCTGCTCTGGGTGAACCTGCTTTAGCAGGTGGGTTGGACTAGACGATCTCCAGAGGTCCCTTCCAACCCAAGCCATTCTGTGATTCTATGTTTCTGTGGGTCAGCTGTCCCAGATGTGTCCCCCCACACAACCACTTGTGCACCTGCAGCCTACCCTCTGCTGGGGCAGTGTGAGAAACAGAAAAGGCCTTGATGCTGTGGTAAACCCTTTTCAGAAATAACTAAAATGTCAATGTGTTATCAACACTATTTTGGTAACAAATCCAAAATGGTAACATATGAGCTACTATGAAGAAAATGAACTTTTACCCAGCCAAAACCAGTACAGTCTGACACATGATACTGTATTAATATCTTGCAAATGACCAAAGTGGTATCAGAGACCATATGACATCATTCTCAGCAATAAAAGCTGGGGGAAGGAAAGAGGAAGAGAGGGACATTCTGAGTTATGGTATTTGTCTTCTCAAGTCACTGTCATGCATGATAAAGCCCTGCTTCCCTGGGGATGGCTGAACATGTGCCTGCTGATGTGAAGCAGTGAATGAATTCCTTGTTTTGTTTTGCTTGTACACACAGCTTTTGCTGTGTTAAACTGTCTTTATCTCAACCCACCAATTTTCTATTTTACCCTTCTCATTCTCTCCCCTGTCCTACTGTTACAGGAATGATCAAGCAGCTCTCTAGGGCTTAGCTGCCTACAGGAGCTAGACCATAACATGTATTTACATTTAGAAAATGCTATTGCTACTTTTTCTAGTTCAGACTCCTCTGCAATTTTATTATAATACCAGCTGCATTTCCAGACATTCTTACATAAAAACAGCAAGGAAAAGGATGTTGGAAAACTAACAGTTTATAAGTCCAATATATAATAAGTAGTTAAAGATGTTAGACCCTACCTAAATAAATATGTACTGCACATATAACTTCTTTATTTTATGTCTCTGCATTGGGAAACATTGGGGAACTATCATTAATTATTGTTCAT
This sequence comes from Columba livia, assembly GCF_036013475.1. NCBI lineage: Eukaryota > Metazoa > Chordata > Aves > Columbiformes > Columbidae > Columba > Columba livia. Next base: position 83,008,459 of record NC_088603.1, read on the forward strand.
GGAAATCAGTGTCAAATCCAAGATTTTTCAAAACAATACTAGAGTCAACTGAAGAATACTACTCTTCAATATTTTTTTCTTATGTAACTTTAAGACCAAAACAAAAACAATCAGGCCCTGGAGGACTTAAAACAAATATTCTATTTGACAGATTATTCTTCTTTGTTTTATCTTAATTTAAGGAACCTAAGATGATTGAATCATATAGTTTACAATTTGTCAGTCAATGACCCTTCTTGCAAGTCAATAAAAGGAATGTTCAGCCATCACTAAGTTGTGACACGCTGGCATGTAGCTCTACTCTTATATGAACCCACAGAAAACAGGACATTGCATGAACAGAGAAAATAAATGTGAAGAAGAGTGATTTAGAGTGCCTCTTTACTGAGCAAAGTCACCTAGATTTAGTGGAGACAAAGAATATGGGGTGTTGTCTAAATTTCATGCCACAGACTATTCAATATGATGTCTTTCAAACCCTGTCAATATAGGAAAAAAATTATCTTCAAGTGAAAGCTCAAGGAGGAAGAAATGAAATAGAATTTAACCTCACCTGTATTTATATAACCTGTATACTCTCAAAGGTCATATTAATCTCTGAGAAGGAGAAAGGTATCAGCTGCAAAGCTTCATTCTGGAAAGTTATCAATTATCTTTTATCTTGGTGAAAACCACTCTGCTTTCCTTTTCAGGGGTCAGGAGAAAGGAGATGGTCTTTTTATGATGTAGTCACAAGCATAACCAGAAATGCAAGAAACTTAAAAGCCATGTTAATTACTGAAAAATCATCATTTGTCTTCAAAATATTTCTGACAACACATCACAGTTGACATAAAATCACAATACAATAGCAAGTATGCAATTCTGAGAATGCCATGAATGCTGTGACAAGAAAATGCTCGTGCACTGTTTTTGTTCATTGCCTTTGGCCAACCTTGGATAAAATGGATTGTCTCCTCTTTATTCCCTGATGGCTAGAAAGCAGTTTATAGATCAGAATGCTTTACTTATTCACTTGGATATATCCTAAAGCAAAATCCAGGTACTCCAGAGAGGAAAAAGTCTCATAAATGTGTCATAGAATGACTACCTGAATAGAGAAGCCAATAAATATTGTTGCTATGCTGGAAACTAAGGCAGTTTAGACACCATTATAACGGCTATGTCTACAAACAATGTGCAACAAAACCCTTTTGACCTCAGGCAGTCACTTGATGGTATGAAAAAAACCCAAAACTAACATTTTATCTCTAGGTAGAGCTTGAACACATTTTAGCTGTAGCTAGATTGATTTGGCCTTTGGAATTACACAGTTTTGCCACTTGGATGATTGCAATGAAGTCTCAGTCTATACTTTCCCTAAAGACTAAGCCTCAAGGCACAGGAGCTCATCCCTGAATGGCTGAGAAGTAAGAGGAGAATGTATAATTCACATCTTAAGTTGTGCACCTGGAGACTTCCTTAGTAGCAATATGCAGATATATTGGAAGATATAACTTATTTCAGCACTGCTGCCTAAGCAACCAAATGATAAAAGGGTAGCCCCAGCTGGTTTTAGTACTCAGGAGTCAAGAAAAACTATGAACAATTCCACTTTCAAACTAAGATGGATGATGTGAAATTGTTTTCAAAGTGTACTTTTTAGTCAAGTATGAGATTGGTCATAAATTATCATTTAACAGTGAATGAACTCCATTAGAAGTTTGTTATATCTGTTTTTTTCCGGCCTTTTTGACCAATTCAATATTGCACTATTGAACAGGATGGACTACCAAAAGCTGAATAAAATGTGTACAAACTCAGCAAATAAATAATCTTAAAGCCGGTGTGCTATGACCGTGTAAAAATCTGAATGAAGCAAGCTGTAAAGGTTTTGTACACAGCCTTAGAACAAATGTATTATTCACAAGTGAGCTGCCAGGTAATTTCTAGTACATGTCAGTAGACTTCACACTTAAGGACGCCCTAAATAATTTGATAGATACAGCCCATTTTTCAAGATTTTTTTAATAAGTGTTACTGTACAATTTTACTGAGGTTCCTTTGCAATTATGGTAGAACAGTTTTATACATCAGTCTTTTAAAAGCCTCGCTTAATAACATAAGACCAGCTATGTATGTCAACAGAACATAAAAAAAAAAAAAAAAAACCACAAAAACCAAACTTCTAAAACTTATTTATCAAGGTCACCACTCTGTTTATCCTGGGGAAGGTTGGGGGGTGTGTGTGTTTTGTTTTATTTCCCTTTTAATTTTACAGTTGTGTCTTTAGTTTTGAGAAAATTTTTCAACGGCATAATGTTTGTGATAATTTCACCACACACAAAACTTACATGACAATGCAAAGACATGCTATCCACACTGTATAGAAGCAGAATATTTTCCACATCACTTATTCTACAGTTTTTAGAAGTCTACTAGTTCATCTCTGCTACAAAGAAACAAAACAAATCCATGATAAGTATAGTTAAGTATTTCAGGGAAGAGTAACACAAGTGACTTAATTATACCACTCATGCACGAAATGGATCTGAAGTGATAAAGAGGAAAAAAGTAACAGTCACAAAGTCTGCCCTCTGTGACAAAATAAGCATAATAAAGAGAAATGAATAATATTTTTCAACTTTAATTAAAATATTAATAGACTTCTTTAAGCATCACAGTTGTTTAGAGGTGTTTTAAATGCCTCCATGACTTATCTGTTCTTCATGAACCTAGTAAAAACTATGTGTTCGTTAAAAATTATTACACTTTTTAAACCATTGTTATTGTACTTTATTAAATTCCAGGAGAATCTAATTGATTCTTTGGTCTATTTTTTTACAGACTCTCTTCAAAGACCTGTATCTCTATTAGAGAGAGAAGTCTAAATGATATTCCTTGGTAATTGAACTAGCTGCATACTGAACACTTTTATCTCTGTTTTAATACATTTTTTCTTTCCCAAAAGCTGTAAGAGATAAGCACCCCTGAAGTTTATGTGTAGTTCAAAGAACAAATAAGGTAGATAAATGGAATGAGTTGAATAAGTAGAAAGAAATCTACTATGAAATTAAGATATAAATTGTAACTATGGAAACAGCCTTTGTAATTAGGAATAATTTATAAAGGCATGAAAGATATTTAATCAGTATGTAAATTAACTGATTCTTTTTAGAAAGGTAATAGAAGTTAATAAAATAATGTAAAACTTTCTTAGTAAACTGAAGTGAAAACAAACAAACCACCCAGGCTCCAAATTCTTTGTGATTTTTCAGCAGTATAGGGGTAAAACCCATGCCCTACTTCACAACTTCTTGAGTATTTGTCATCAAACCCACAATACAAATTAAGCCAAAATTCTCTTCTGATATTTACAAACCAGTATTAATACCTTCATCTGCACACGCTTTTCACTGATCCTGGTAGTTTTTACTAAGGGCTGCTAGAACATTTTATAAAGGTAATGTAAATATTACTTCCCAAAAATGGGATGGGAGGTAGAAAGTAAAATCTTCCAGCTCAGTCAGCAAGTGAGAGGCACAGATGAGAAAAAGTAGACTAGTCTGGTGGTCTAGTTCATTAGCCAGGGAGCAAAATTACATGAAATCACACTTAATGAAGAGTGCCTAGTTGAGTTTACTCTGAAGGAAGCAGCAGAACTCCAAATTAAAACACAGGCATAACCTGGAGCAGGACTAAGCCTTACATGGTAACAGTAAAACAGCAACCTGTCCCTTTAGAGAAATACCCAAGTAACTTGAAGTATGCTGGCTGAGGTACCAGAGCCCGTGTATCCTTGCAAACTTTAAGTTCATACTTCTAAATCTTTACTTAGTAGTAGACATTCTCACTTTGCACACATTTCATTATGTACAGGCTGGTAAAATGCAGACTACTTTCTAGCCCATGTATTGAGACTTTACTGTACTGTATGTTGAAAAGACCTATTAGCAAGCCAACAGATTTCTGTGGTGCTACAAAATTGTGTGAGAAAAACTAAAATGGAAAACCTATTTTTGCTAATACATACAAATAGTTTATTATATACAAAACAGTTGATCTATACCCTATTTTTGTGTATATCTCAGATGCAGTCAGAGATAGAGACTTCCTCCAAATGACACAGCTGTTACATCTTCCTATTAGTATTTTCATGCATCTATTAAATGTATCATTATCAGTAAAACTGCAGTCATGCTAAAGAGTTGAAGGTCAAACTACAATGTTACAGCATTTCTGAAATTTTACACTGGCAAGGTCTGATACAAAAGCAGAGCAAAAGCTAAACCTTGCAAATACATAGGGACAGGTTACAGTTAGAAAGCATATCAATAAAATGAAAGTTAAAATTGAGAGAACAGATAACTTGCAGGTATGAAATGTATTTTAACTATTTTTTCACTGTATTATCAGTTCCTTTAAAATCCCAAACAGTAACTCAGGCTGTGCTAACGATCAAAACTCACCTTGGTAGCTCATGCTATATTTGTTCTGTCAAGGCTGAGATTCAGCTGTCACCATCAGAAAACACCAAGATAATAATAGAATCATAGAATCATTTTGGCAGGAAAAGATCCTTGAAGATCATCTAGTCCAACCATAACCTAAGTCTGTCACTAAACCATGACTTAAGATCCTTATTTATACTCATGTTAAACACCTCCAGGGATGGTAACTCAACTGCTTCCCTTGGCAGGCCATTCCAATGCTTCACAACCATTTCCATGAATAAATTTTTCCTAATATCGAATCTGAACCTTCCTTGGTGCAACTTGAGGCCATTACCTCTCGTCTTATCACTTGCTACTTGGGAGAACAGACAAACACCCTTCATCCTACAACCTCCAGATAGTTGCAGAGAGCAATAACATCTCCCCTCAGCCTTGTTCTCTAGACCCCTCACCAGCTTTGTTGCCCTCCTCCAAACTCTCTCCAGCACCTTGATGTCTTTCCTATAGTGAGGGGCTCAAAATAGTGTTGCCTCACTAGCACCAAATACAGGGAGACAATCACTACCCTAGTCCTGCTGACCACACCATTTCTGATACAAGCCAGGATGCTGTTGGCCTTTTTGTCCACCTGGTCACACTGCTGGCTCATGTTCATCTGCTGTTGACCAACACCCCCTGATCCTTTTCCACCAGGAAGCTTTCCAGCCACTCTTCCCTAAGCTTGTAGCATTTTCTGGGGTTATTGTTACCCAAGTGCAAGGACTTGGCCTTGTTGAACCTCATACAATTGGCCTCAGCCCACCATTCCAGCCAGTCCAGATCCCTCTGTAGAGCCTTTCTACCGTCAAGCATAGCAGGACTTCCACCCAACTTGATATCATCTGCAAACTTACTGAGTGTGCACTCAATCCCTTCATCCAAATAATTCACAAAGATATTAAACAGAACTGACCCCAATACTGAGCCCCGAGGAACACAACTCATGACTGTCTGTCAACTGGATTTGACTACATTCACCACAACTCTTTGGGGCTGGCCATCTACCCATGAGCTACCCGCTTTGTGAGAACGCTGTGGCAAACAGTGTCAAAGGTTTTACTGAAGTCTAAATACACATAATTTCCCTTGTATTATTGCAACTTCACTTTGCTTCCCATATCTGTCTTCTGGCTCAGGCAGCTATGTGTCTGGACAACAACTGATCATGCTATTAAAGGCTGAAGCAAAGAGTGTATTTAGTACCTTAGCCTTTGATTCATCCTCTGTCACTAGGTTTCCCCATGCATCCACCAGAGAGTGGAGATTCTCCTTACCCCTCTTTTTGTTGCTGATGTATTTATACAAGCTTTTTTTTTTTTTTTCCTGGCTCAGCTCTAGTTGAGCTTTGGCCCTTCTAATTTTGTCTCTGCATAATTTCACAATATCCTTGTAGTCCTGTTGTGCAGCCTGTCCCTTCTTCCAAAGGTTATAAATTCTCCTTTTATTTGCAAGTTCCAGATGAAGTTCTCTGTTCAGCCAGCCTGGTCTTCTACCCCGCTGACCCATCTTTACTTTGTCCTTCAAGATTGCCTCCCAAGGGATCCTACCAAACAGCCTCCTAAACAGGCTGAAGTCTGTCCTTCTGAAGTCCAAAGTGGCAGTTCTGCTGAACATCCTCCTTGCTTTTCCAAGAACAGAAAACTCGATCATTTCATTGTTGCTATGCCCGAGGTGACCTCCAACCAATACATTACCCACATGTCCTTCTCTGTTCACAAACAACAGCTCCAGTGGGGCTCCTTCCCTAGATGGCTCACTGACCAGCTGTGTCAGGAAGTTGTCTTCCATACACTCCTAGACTGTTTCCTCTCTCCTGTGTTTTCCTCCCAGCAGACATCTGGTAAGTTGAAGTCCCTCATGAGAACAAGGTCTAGTGATCGTAAGACTTGTCCCAGCTGCCTGTAGAATTTTTCATCTGCCTCTTCATCCTGCTTGGGTGGTCTCTAAGAGACTCCCACCAGGATATCCATCTTGTTGGCCTTCCCCTTGATTGTTACCCATAAACACTCAACTCTATCATCACCCTCATCAGGCTCTAGACACTCAAAATGCTCCCTAATATATAGGGCTATCCCACCTCCTCTCCTTAGTGCTTAACTTAAAGCTTAACCAAACTTTAAAGAGTTTGGAGATATAATCCATTGTATTTTAATAGTGCTGTATGTTAAATTATATTTCTCTTTCTCTTCTGCTGAACTTAAAAAAACTATGTGAAGTTCAAAATCTGATCAAGCTAACCAAAATTTTAGTAATTTGTGTACTTTTATACCTTTTATTGTTTGGTGGGGTTTTTTTGTTTGTTTGTTTGGTTGGTTGGTTGGTTGCTTTGTTTTGTTTTGGTTTTTTTAAGATAAGTATCCACCAGGAACTGCTTAAGAGTAATTAGGTAACACAAGTTACTTATTTGGCAAAGAACAATCCCTGAGTGTCTCTAAGTCAATTTTATCTAGCATTCAGCTGCTCCAGTTGTACAGGTGACCAATGGCATCAAAATATCTAAGGACTAAAAGTCTATGAGTAAATCCCCAAAACCCACTAGCAAGATGCCTAAGTTTTGCAAAGAACAGCACCTTTTGATGACTTGACCACCCCTTAAGAGTAACTATTAATATGTAGTCTGCAGTGACTGGTATAGTAGTCAGAAGAAGGAAAGCTTGCCCATTTAGTGTCTTTAACTCTTTATACAAACAGACAAGAGAGGGACGATAATCATCTTAAAGAGCATATGGATTTCCTACACATAGCATCACCTTGACGTTCTTAGAAGAAAATAACTAAAAGAGTAAGTCAAGGAAAATATGCCAGAAACAATTACAGAAAAGGCTCCTGTTATTCCAGATGGTAAGACAGAGGTATCTTGCTTGCTGGAAATGATGGTAAGTACTAACAATGAAAAACATGGGAGGGAAACTGCTGACACTTTTCCCAAATTGGCCTAGGTGGTAAAAAAATCTACATTGCTTTCAAAGAAAACACAGTGAAGTTCAATATATTATTATTATTAGCTTATATACTTCTCCATTGTTTATTTTTCAGCATTACTGAAGGCAACCAATATATTACGTTCCAATTTTTTTGTAAATTTAGTAGTTAGGCTCAACAACTAACAAGGCCCCAAAGTCCACAATCTGAAAACAGAAGTATTAATAAGACAAATTATAATTTAAAAAAAGAAGTCCTTAACAGAATGTAAATGAACCAAATCAGTTAGTTAACCAAAAGAAGCACTGTGTGTATATAAACACTGATTAGCCAAGAAAACGTAAAGAGTTATGATCGTCTGCTTCCTTTATGAAGAGTTGCAGGAAAAGAACTTTTGCTCTGCACTTTTCTCCATAGCTCTCTCCAAGCTGAAGATGGCACTAACCTTTCTTCTGTTCTTCTAAAGTGCTTGCTGTTGTCAATGATAAACACTGAACAATTCTTTTAAATAAGTTTGCAAATAGGAACATAAATAAAAGTATTTCTCTGCTCATTTAAAGAGATTTTAATAACTTCCTCCAAACTGTCCTGGTTTTGTTAAAAACAAGTTTCTCTTTTAGTGAATTTCCCTGTCAGCTAAGGTCTTCTTATTAACTGCTTACCTGAAAGCTGGAGACATGTTTTGGTAGACATAGCAATAGTATGCAAGGCCACTGGACTGATAAGGATGGATGGATGTCCCACAAGAGGGGCAATGAGAAGTAGTGAACTGAAACTGACCAACTGAGTATTCCATCCCAGTCACATGATACTTCATATAAAAATGGGAGATCACGAGGATCTCGTCCCTTTTCCTTATGGCCGACATTAGGAGAGGATCTTGCAAGTTGTCCCTGCGAACTGAGGCCTAGTGACAGACTGAATCCAGTTCTCGTTGGCTGCAGAGTCCAGTTCACGACTTCAGGTGCCAGCCCTACATCTGCCGAAGAAGTTGCTGGAACTTTCAAGATTGGTTTTGTATATTTTGTATTATTTTCTCTATTTTTATTAGTAGCATTAGTAAAATATTTTTAATTTTTCCAACTCTCTTCTCTCTGCCCTTCTTTCACTCCCAATCACCTCTCCTTAGTGTGAAGGGGGGAGAGGGAGGGGCAAAAGGGGAAGAGAGGAAGGAGTGGGGGGAACAATACATTTGCCACAGTTTATTGTCACCTGGCAACCAAAACCTCAGCATAAACCATTCTGGATGATGGTTGCAGATTTGAGTAAGATAGCAACACAGACTCCCACCTTCAGGGCATAAGGTGGAGCCACCCTTGCTTTTCTTGTGAGCGGTTTATCAAAAGCTTCAGCTTCACTCTCACTAGAGATAGTGGTTTTTTAGAGGATATGATAATTTTAGAAGATAATGACTTACAAAGTAGTTAAACAGCTAAGACTGAGACTATCACAGTCTTAATGAGAATGAAATAGACTGAATAGAAAATCTGGAAATCAAGTCTACCCTTTGACCACTGTGTCCTTGCAAGGTAAGTCTTTTAACCAGTCCTCTCTGCTTGAAACACGCTCCCTCTGGTTACCACAAATACCGTGTTGCCTGCTGCAAAACAATTTCCCTAACTCTTCCTGCCAGCTCCACGTCAGTCTGTTCTTCCCTCTGACTCCACATTTCCAGCACCCTCTGAGATGAAACTGTTTGGTTACTCTCAGGGAAAGGCAGAGACACCCTTCCTGGAAGTTTTTGCCATGCCGAAACAAGGGTGACAGTGACACTTTTTTTTTTTCCTCTTTTCCACCAGTCCACATCATTTAAGGGAGACAACCCTTCAAAGAGAAAACCAGAGTTAAATGATGTTTCTCCCTACTCATTTGTTTTCAGCGTGACTAGATCTAAACATCAATAAGATCTCTGCAGTTTTCAAGGAAATGTTTGGTTTCAGTTCCAGATTTAAACTCTTTTACTCAGACCTTCAGAAAAGAGTGTTGTACTGCATAAAATTCTTGATGTGGCAATATATTTCAGGAACAGCAGCACTGTCATTAAAGGTCATACTTTGCCAGGTATCATTAGTTTTGTGTTATGTCGTATGTCACCCTGCAACTGAAAAGTTGGAAAGTCTGAAACTTCCACATAAAACAAAGTCAATGCTCATGAAGATTTTCCTAGACAGGTGTACTCCTACTCCTACTCAATTCTCTGTTCTAGAGGTTTGTATGAATAGGCTTTCATTCTCATGCACACTTTGAGCACCTACATTGAAATCTGAACCTCAGCCAGAATATATTTTTACACTCTGTCATTGCCTGTCTTCAAGTATTTCAGCCATTTACTTAGAAAATAAAAATGCTAGGGCTTCATAAACTATTTTACACTGATGGTTTACAATTTGACAGCAACCTGCAGACTGAAAAGTATTTGCCTGCATTACCATCGAGCACAGATAATGTATTCAGACCAGATGTAAAAACATGTTCTTTCTCATTTAGCTTCCTTTTCCTTTCTACTAATTCCACACTTTTTATTTCAGCTTAAAACCCAGAAGGCCACTATTTCTTCCAGAAATATTTATTTTGTTTTGGTGTAAATACATTATTGCATAAGTAATTTTTTTTGCTATTAAGTGCACTAACACTGTCAGAAGTGATCTTGTTAAGCCTCTTTTGTGTTAGGGTATAGACTGCCTCAGCTTATTGAATTACTGGGCATACTGCTTCTTACAGAACTTATTTAGAAACTGCTTATGTAGAATTTGCTTGGCTTAAGTAAGTTTTCTTAACATAACTTCTGCAATCTGTGAACTGTTGAACTACTTCATTAAGTTAAAAAGGCCTCAGAGTCTTCAAGGTAGAAGATAAGGAGAGCTGCATCCCTGGAGATAAGTAAAAGAACAGAATAACATCTAAAACTAGATGAGAAAAAGAAGAATGTTCTGACGGTTATCAAGAACTTATTTTTCTCCAGCTGCAGGTGCAAAATAGCAACTGAATGTCAGGACTTCAATGATGGTCCACCTAATGAAAATGAAGTGATTGAATGAAGAACAGGGACACCCCAGACTCTAATTTTGCAATTGGCCTGGAGTGACACATGGGCTGGTGGGGGTTTGGATTGAAGGGGGTATAATTGTCCAAGGTTTTTTTTTTGTTGTTTTTCTTTGTTTGGTTGTTTGTTTTTTCATGTGTAGTTTGTTTTTGTTTTTGTTTTTTGGGGGGAGGGTTTGGTGGTGTTTTGTTTTTGTTTTGTTGGGGGTTGTTTTGTTGTTGTTTTTTTTTTTTTTTTCTGAGGTCCCTCTTCAAGAGGCATCCAGATCAAGCTACTCTATGCTGTACCTTGTGAATAAATTCTTTATTTTAGAAGAATTTTTGGAATCCATGCCTGAGTCTCTGCATTGAGAAATCTAGGGAAAAGAAACTTGCTTAACACTTGTCAATGATCTCAAGTAGAAGGAAATGCCGGACAACATTTAACTCATTCTTTACAAAGCCTTCTTGGAAACAAGGCAGTAAAACATGTAGCACAAATGTCAAAGTTTTTCCTGGAGACCATGCCCTGGACTTCAGACTCAATATAGAGACATGCTTTATGGCCATTGTATATCTTATGCTCTAAAATACTGGAATAATATGCCAGACATCTTGACATCTGCTTTGTCTTCTGACAGCTTACACAATTCTAGACATTCTTTTTTCAGAAAGGTTCAGGTAACAACATTTTGTAAATACCCTGTCTTAACCATGATTCCTACATTACACTTTCCAGGGTGATCAGCATGTTGCTTTTTTGTCTGAGGAAGTTTTGCTTTAGTACTGGAAGCCTCTGCTTAGGAACAGAGGGATGACTTTTATATATTAGTAAGTCAAATTTACAATGAAATTATGGTAGTGCAAGTCATTGTGAATTGTGATATCATAGCCTGTTTGTGATGAAAGGTAAAAATGTCAGTAATAGTAATTAAAAAACCTTTAGTGTACCTTTCCATGTTTCCTATAATTAAAAGGAATAAGAAAGCAACAATTTTTTTTTCCTGATTTGGAGTTATAGTAATTTTGTTGTCTTTTTAGAAGTAAATCTACTACATAAAAAACAAACCACCATCAATGAATTACAGAGAAAGTAACAGAAGTATTAGAGCTTTTTCTAGAGAAAATACTATGCATTCAGACAACTGAATTTTCTCTCTAATAGAAAACATTTGATTTTTTTGATCCACAAATGGATTTAATTGAGCTTAATGTCCAATTTGCTTGAAAACTTTATTGCAAGCATGCATAGAAACCAGTAGAATAGAATCCCAATAATCAAGCATACTGGCTTCCAAGAAAGTACATAATTTAAGATAATTAAATTTACTCTTTTTGTAAATCCAGTTTTAGCTCTCCAATGAGGTGTTTTTTTTTTTTTTCCCTGAAATTTTAATCTCTGAAAACAAGCAGAAGTTATTTTAGTGTCTGGTAGAATACAACATTGCCTTAAATAAATAAGTAATCGGACATTTAACCATTATGTTTCACACACTTTCCTATTGTCGTGAGGAGGACTGCTACAGCTCCTGCATTCTTTCTCATCATATTACCAAAATCTATGACAACATCTACAAATTCTAACAACACAAATTTTGTGATTCAATGTACATAAAGAAAGCATGCTTACAAAAGCATTGTCATTGCTGTTGCCCTATCACTGAATTGTCATTCATCCATGTGTAGCTCTATTGAAGTATAGTATTCTTTTCATCAGAACAAGTAAAACGGAGTTGTGGGGTACTAGCTATCATTTGTAGCTGGAGTATAAACCTTACACTTCTATCAGCAGATACTGAACTAAAAAGGTTGATAAATACTGCACACTAAATAAAAAAAAAAAAAAGAAAAAAAAAGAAAAAAAAGTTTTTATTTCGTAAGAAAACAGCTTTGTTCTTGAGTAGTCCCTATTAATATTCAGTAAAAGTCATTCCTGTTTCTTATTCGGACTAATCAATGAACTTTCAGTCATCTCAGCTAAATCCAGGCACTACAGTCTTCATACAGTATAATCCATTATTTTTGGAGAGATTGTTTGTCTACAAACTGAATGTTGAAGTAAATTACAATTCTGTCACTCACCAAGGTGTTCATAAAGGATAAGATTCACAGTAGAACAATGAGGAAATCTCTCTGAGCTATTTCATATGCTGTCCCAAAGAGAAAGAGGGAATGTTCATGTAAGTCTGCTACCCTCTTACTCTAAAACTTCATTAAAACCTAAAAGTGAGACTAACTTCACTCAGTAATATGGAGGTCACACAACTGGAAGATGTTTCAGAGGCAGCAGAATTTCAGTGTGCTAATCAACAAGGATATGAGTAGGAGAATATTTCAAATGATTTCTAAATATATTTCTTATAGTTAGGGGTTTGGCTTTTGGGGTTGTTTGTTGTTGGTTTTGTTTGGTTTTTTTTGGGGGGTGGCACTTCTGCCTGCTCCTGTAGAAGGATTGCTTACATCTTAAAAAAAAAAAAAAAAAAAAAAAAACAGAAAAAGAAAATAAAAAGAAAGTTCACTAATGTTTACTGTGTTCTTTGACATTTTAATTCAAATGTGCAGCAACTGGATTTTTATGAGATGCGATTAATTGACAGCGGATGTTCTCATGTTTACAGATAGTTTAAACACCATAAGATCCAATTAGTTTATGGTTAAACAACTTGAAATCATAAATAGCAATCAAGTTTCTTAATTTACTTCTACAATTTTCACCCTACTTTCAGAAAAAAACGGAACATTGTTAAGTTTTAGTTAGAAACAGGATAAAAACAGCAGAATGTAACACAAAGAATGGAAAATTTGAAAACATTTGCCAAATGTACCATGTAAACATATTTCAGCAAAAACATTATTATGTCTCCTGCTTTTTAATAGTGCTTCCTCTGTGTGGGAAACAAATGAAGTGGGGGAGAAGAGGGATGTAGTCATTCATGTTAAAGGCAACAGAAACTCAAAGTAGCTTTCAAATCTTTCTTTCTCTCTCTGTTTTCATATTTAAAAGGTTACAGCTGTAGAAAAGTTTAGAAAGAAACATCTTCAGCTACTCCATCTCTTCAGACATATCATTTCACCACCAGCTGAAGAGGCTGAAGGGACAAGAGTATGAGAGATATGACCTGAATCCATGAGAAAGCATTTGATGAGGTGCAATTTTCACCCCCTGGCAGAGGTGACTATACTGTAGTCATTAAAACATTCTCCCATATTTAAAATTCTTTAACACTACATGTTTAAAAAGAACCAATGCAACACATTATCACAAGAACTGAAGGAAAAATACTGTTAATTTCCTGTACTTTGCTTTCTCACTTTTTAATAACACTAGAATTCACAAGAGGAGGGAAAATATTCTGCTTTGAAAGCAACAGCAGAAGCTATGAAAGGTGGGGTTTTTTTGTGCCTTAATCTTTAGTGAAGTGGAAAAACATAAGGAACATTGACTAGTCTGTTCAGTCACGTTTACCTCAGTTTCCAGTTTTCCTTTGAATAAAAGTTCTACTGACAAACCTCCTCTCATTTGTCATTTCTGATGTTTATGGCAGCAATTATCAGTTGTGAAGCAACCATCTAATGGGATAATATTAAATGATATAAACTTCTGTTGACTTCAAATGCAGTGATGTGTGATTTCACAAATATGCAGCTAGTATCTGAGATTCTTGGGTTAGATATTGTGCTCCTCCGAAAGATGTCTAAACCATTACAGGCTTGACTTTCAAAGGTGCTGACACACCCACTTCTCAGGTACTTAAACCCAGGAAAAGCAGGTGAAAAAAAATGCATCAGAGGAGGTGGGGGAAATAAACTGGTTAATGAAATAAAAATTGGTAGGAGAAGTAATAAGAAAAAGGACCTGCTTGTCCTTATGGTCTCTCTGCTATAGTCATTCTCCACAGCTAAATTATCATGAATAACATGGAGAAAACAGCTGAAATTCAGAAAGTTACATTCAAAAATGATTAGGTCTGAAGAAGTGATTTGCCTAAACCCTTTCACTCATTGAAGTTCAAAAATAAGGGAAGCAGCTTCTATGGATGATGTTTTATTAAGATAACAAGGGCCCAATCCAGTAATGGACAATTCCAATTTGTATTTGGACAGTCTTTCACTCCCTGCCATGAAGTATTTACAAATACAGTGCTTTTCCTAGTTAAAGACAGCAGTTTTTAGTATAGCTACAGAGAGTATTATTAGAAGGATATTTTTCTATTCTAACATTATAAAGCATAACACTGTATGAAAACAGTGATAAGAAATATCTCACAACTTCAAAGAAAGTTATAAACTGCAGCAACGTTTCTATGACCAACCCACGTAAGCAAAACATACTTCAGATGTAAGTTATAGGCAGAGTAAGAGACTTTTGTATTCCCTTCGACATAGCAGAGATTATCTTTAACAGAAATTTATTAACAGTCACCCTCCCATCTCGTCTTTTTCTAACTTACCTTCCTATTCTCTGCAAAATTAAGAATAAAAATAGAGAATATATAATACAGCAATATGGAGAACTCTGTCAGTATGTAGTCTGTCAAAGAAGAAAGATTCTCAGGACCTTTGGGGACAGGTAAACGGGCAAAGTAAAATAATAGAAGTACTCCTTGACATTTATAAAAAAAAAAAAAAAGGTCTTATAACTGTCATTCAGCAGCTTTGTGCCTCTTGAAACCACTTAATCATCTAAATTTCAAACCCTAGATTCTTAGCTGTCTGATATTTGCTTTTTTGTTATGTTATTCTTTGATGGTGTGTAGTGAGCCCAAAATCTCCTCTCATTTTCCTTCCCAACTGAAAGGTTGAACTTACCTAACCTACAGGAAAACTGAAAAGCTAAATCCCACTGTAGCCATCTGCTTTCTGAACACTTATTTGGATGATGAAAGTGGAAAATACAACTCAGCAACTTAGTATTGGAATGAAAAGACATCGGTGTCATCAGTGGAAGTATATTTATATTCCGCCCTACGAGTTATTGTTAGCACACTGGCAGTCCTACTGTTCTCCAAAAATAATTCTTCCACTCTTTCCTTTGGAAGAGTACTCCCAACCAAAAATTAAACCACACTGTCATGTCCTCTAATGACCCTCTGCCACCATACTTGACTTTTGACATACTTCATTCCTATGTACACTTTCACATTCTATTCTGCAATAAAAAACAGCATATAGGAATTAGGAACCGCTATTGTGTGGTGGTTGTTTGCTCTACTCTCAGTGACTCAACAATGTGAAAACAATTAAAAATTACCTCAATTTATTATCTTTGGTCATACCAAAGCAAAACACAGAGGTTTGTGCCTAAATGGAGTATTTCATGTTCAGTTCTATGATTCCTTTCCTAAACATCAAGCTGCCTTTTTTTGGATCATCTGTGCCAACTTTAAGGAGGGACAGAGATACAAAAGTAATACTAAATACTTCAAGCATAATTATTGGAGTGGTGAGGAGAGTTAGGGGCCTGTGTACCCATATGTACCCTCTTGATACAAGAAAAGCAGGTGGCATTTTCCTGGCAAATATGAATAAATCATCAGACAATACCCTGGACAGAAAAATGCTGCCCACAGATGAATAACATAGCATCTGTTCACAAATAATTCACCATGGAGTAAGGCAATTGCACCGAATATTTTAATATACACTCTTCTCAATGAAGAACTTATTTA
The DNA here is from genome assembly GCF_036013475.1 of Columba livia. Lineage (NCBI taxonomy): Eukaryota > Metazoa > Chordata > Aves > Columbiformes > Columbidae > Columba > Columba livia. The sequence continues at coordinate 83,024,543 of NC_088603.1, forward strand.
TGCGGGTCCACATTACATTCTGTAGAACTGTGCTCAGGGAAAGCTGCAGGATGTGCCAGAGTCTTTTGTCACAAAAAAAATAATATTCTTTTATGCCCCAAGAATTGGTTGTGTGGGACATTACAACTAAAACCAGTACATTTTCTATATGATAGCTCTCCTATAATAGGCAAATATGTAGCTGAATCATTAAGTAGATATGTGCGGTAGCTGAATGTGGCAATGAGTAGTCTTAAGAAAATGCAGAAAATCTAGGCCAATAGACCTACAAGATATTTGTTCTGTCCTCTGACTTATATCAAACATAGAGTTATCTTTGCATTCAGAAAGTAAGAAAGTGGATGCAGTAGACCTTGGGGACTTCCAGTTCCATATTGTAATTCTGTTTTTGTTGTAAGTCTCCGCTAGATACCAATAATCATTATCTACTATACAGTTATTTTTAAGGGAGGAGAGATAATAAAAGCATTGTCATGATATAGAATTTGAAAGTCAAGGAGATATTTTCTGCAAATTAATGAAACAGGCATGACTAGAATAGTGCCAACAATATGTCACAGCTACAAGTTGTATCCAAGTAGAAAATAAGAAAAACAGAAGTTCTCTAAGATTAAAACAATTACCTACTTTCTCTCATTATGAAGTCTCTCAGTCATGTTAAATTATCCTTTTAACAACACCGTGGATATTATTCTTATAGGAACCCTTCTCATTCTTTATTCAGATGAAAGAAGTTGTTGGACAGTGACCTGAATGGTTCACTTCCTCCAGAGGCTGAATTTTCCTTTCATAACACAACTCCACCCCTGTTCAGGCTAGGAATGGGAAATGTAGATCACAGTCTGACCTTTGAGCCTCTGTAGGCAGTACAGCACACTGACAAGAGCAACAGCCTGGCTGTTCTCCATCAGTAAATGACTGCTAATCAGCACAGCTCCAACATGATGAATTACTGTAGCATGCCATCTTACTGCAAAGGAGTCTTTCATGGTTCAAAGAACTGTTGTTATTTTTCTCTGTTGAACACTGGTATTCCTTAGAAAACTGGATTCAGCTGTTCATTCAGCCATGACCTGTTAATATCAACTGTGGTAAGTCCCTTTACTTCCCTGTCAGTCAGAACCTTTCTTGTAAAACAAAAATAATAACTCTGTTTTGTTTCCAGGGATTTGAAGGAGTAACTACTATCAGGTATGTTCATATACTTTGGTACCATAAAAGAACGTAAGTCAGCTGGTTATTCAGTGTGACTTTGTAACAAAAGTATGTGACTAAACAGCAAAAGTTGTTTAGAATCTTGTTTTTCTAGGAAAGTTACCATTTGCATGTCCTTTCACATACAGCAGTTATCTTCAATATTTAAGAGAGAATCTGTAATGGCTCAGGTATAAGCTAACACTGCAAAAAGAAACTTCCACTCGATTTGTCTGCATTGCTGGTAAGTGTTGAACTAATTCATTTTCTTGATAATGTTTATTTCTCATCTCCCCTGACAAAAACTAAGATAAAGGGAGGGCAAGAAAGGAATCGCAGAGTGTAAAGAAACTAGTGGCAAATGTGAAGAAATTGTATAATTCAAATTGTATAATTGTATAATTCTGTGGAATTGACTCTTGGACATATTTGTTAAGCTTACCAGTTTTGTGGAACACACACAAACATGCACTGACAAAATCATGTTTGGAAATCCACCCAATGGAAACACAGATATTATCAGTAAGAATGTTATTTTATACCATTTTAAATGCCCCTACAAGTGCACAATTCACCTTGAAGGTGCACTGAATTCAAGCACAGAACATTGTTAATGTGGTTATATAGTCTGTAGATGAGACAGCTCGTGAAGGTCTCTCTGCCCTTATCTACAGAAGTGTCTCTCTAGTCTACTTAGAAATAGCATTCAAAAATGAAACTACTTCATGGCAGGAAGTTTCCTTCCATGTTGTTGAGACTGGAAGTACCATTAGACAGCAAGAGCATGGAGATTGGATACAAAAATCATGAGACCAAATGTAGCAAAGCCAAATTCTCTGCCTTCATCAGACTTGAAGATTTATTTTCAAAGATTTCTATTCATTAGCCAGAAGAAATGTAAACAAGATGGAACAAGATTATTTTAATAAAGTTCTTGTGGAGGACAAGACATGAAAAATGCAGGAAAAAACTATTTATTATTCTTGCTTTTGAAATTAACACTTACATGCAAGAAAGAAAATACCAGAAGTTGTAATAAAGCTGGTTTAGTTACATATTATTCTGAGATCCCCTGATACTTGAGAACAGAATTATTTCCCAAACTTTTCAATTTTGGTAAATTAATGGTTATAATTTTTTTTATTGCAGAAAAATAGAGTGATTCATAATGAGCATCTCAGCCATTGCCTTATGTTGGAGATTGTTTGCTTGTTTGATTAAAAAGTTAATAAAATTGGAGTGAGGGATGAACCTGACTTATTTTTGAGCCCTTTTAAAAGGTATTGCCTTTTAAATGGCCTTCCCATGTATTATGAACAATGTCAATCATGGTGTGTATGCCATGCATATCAATTTATTTGAGAGCCAGATTACACAATCCCCGGGAGGCTTGAGCAAAGGATGATGCAGGACTGTAGAAGCCAGACCCCAAGTATGTGACACAGTACAGGCCATACAATTCTAAGCATTACACACTGCTTTACTTTAAAAGCTGACACAGATGGGGAAATTTGCAATAGCTGCTAAAAGGGTTTATCCAACATTCTCCATGAAGAAAGAAACCCACAAAACAAATAAACAAGACCCCCCCCCCCCGCAGCATGCCTCTAGATTTCAGTCACCTTCTTGTTTTGTCCTATTTTCTACAATTGAATAACCATTCCTCAAAATAACATTAAGTTGTGCAGAAGACATTCTGCAGGTTATTCCTTCTGTTTGAGTCCAAATTTTAAAACCATAAATACCATCAGTTTCAGTTCAATACTGAATAATGGTTCAGTGAGGACGAAGTAATCCATAACAGACTTGGCTATAATGAGCATGAATAGTTGAGATGAGGATCCCAAAGAGAAAGAGCTAATAGAGTTGCAGAGCCCAGACATCAGACATCAAGCAAGCAGCTTGTGGCTATTTCAGGGAGCAAGCAGCTGTGATCATATGGGAGCAGCCCTGAAGGGCAAAGAAGATGAGGGAATATGGGAGGTTTTATGAACAGCATCCTCCAAGAGTTCAATAATAGCCAGTCCAGCCTAATACTCAGGAAAATATATCAAATCTGACATTATGTTCAGTCTCAACCTCCTGCTTTAAATTTACTAGTGTTCTCTCTCTTTTTCCTGCCAGTGCACTACAGTAGAGAGCTTAGATTTGTTTTTCAATAACTTTATCTGAAGTCATCTTATCTCCAGACCTAACAAGCCCTGATCTTCCAGCCCCTACTCACAAGGTAAGAGCTACAGCCCCTCACCTGCTTGTAGGCCACTCACTGAACTTACTTTATTAATATTTTTCTACTTGGAGGTGTCTGAAACTGGACAAAATATTCCAGAAGCAGTCTAGAAAGTGCTGAAAAAAGACACAAAAACTTTTCTTAATCTACTAGCTGTGCTTCTGTTAATACAGCCCAGATGTTAAGGTATTGTGTTTTTTTGATATTTCAAGTGAATTGTTTGCTCACACAATATCAGTTAAATAACACATTCCAACATTCAGAGAATGTTTATCATGATTGCTCGCAACAGCAGTCCCACAGGACTGTAACTCTATCAAAGGACTATTAGAATTCAAAATTATCTGAAACTGGAAACACAGTATGCAAAATTAAATTGAATTGATTTTTTTTAAGATGAAAATGAGATTTTTGTCACCTGCTAGAAGTAGTATCAATTACAGGAACAAAAAACATAGATCTTTCAGGGAAGCTGAGACCCACAAATCAGAGGGGGATGGTGTCTCCTAATTAACATACACTCATAGATTAAGTCACAAACAGAAGGCAACTACATCTTCCTGAATTAAAGTTAAAAGCCACTTTCATCATCAAGTAAACAACATATGGATAACAAGGTCATAAGTAGAGGTATTGCAAATGCAAAACTTATTACACTCAAATAGGAACAACCAAATTTGCAAATATAGAGTGTGGGGATGGAGATAAGAATAATAATAATTATTATAATAGTGAAAGTGGAACAACGTGGAATGATTTGGCTTGAAATGTTCTGGAATTTCTGCTGTTGGTGAGATGGTCCAAGAAAGATCTGTTAGAAACAATGACAGATGAGTGAAAAAAATAAACAAAACCACAAAACCAAAACACACGTACACAAAAAAAAACCAACCAACCAAACAAAAAGAAACAAACCACAAACCAAGCCAACTGTGACCACAAACCAAACAAAACCAAAACAGTTAAGCTGGATATACTAGGTTATTTCTTGAACAAGAGTTAACTCATATTTTTTTCTGCAGTCCTTTTGACCCTCATGATTGTGATTTTGCGTCTGAAATGTGCAGGGAGCTACATCGTCCAGACCGACAAACATGCTGGAGCACAAATTGACACCTTGATTGCTTGTGCATCCTTATTTTCTTCAGCATACCAGAGAGTACAATAGGGAAGAAGAACAGACTTGGAGGTAATGGTGTGCATCCCAGTCTTAGACCATTAACAAAAAAAGCCACCATGTACAGCCAGGCCTTGGAACTCTGCTGAGCTCCTACAGTTTTGGCATGTTTGCTACTTTCATTAATCTAAAGCTGTGACTCTATAATCATAGCTGTATTAATAACAGTTGTCCTATCCCCTCTATCCATAGTCTCTACCTATGTTTTTAGGGTTCTTTCCTGCATCTGGTCATTGTGACTGTCCATGCCAGAGGACAATTCTCTCAATTCTTCACTAACATCAGACACAGAAAACTATAACTCAGAAAGTAACCCTTTAGGACCTTTCGGTAAAAGGCAAGTCCTCTATCTGGATTGCCTACATGAAATGCCAGCCATATTCTTAAGAGGAAAATTTAAAAAAAAAAAAAAAATGGTAGAAAATACATTACTCAGAAAATTTCATCTCATTACAGAGCTGTATGAGGCTACTTTTTGTGTAGTCCAAGAGAAAAAAAATGCACTACATCTTTAGAAATTCATCCCCCTATTGACAGTTCCCCAGTTAACCTGACTACTGCTCCAAACCTGACTACTATTGAAGTCTCCCTGTTAGCAGCAACTCTACCTCTTAGATAAGTCTTTTGTATTTCCATGTATTACCATATGGGTACAATGTTACCATAACAGTTTCACAAAAGAATGTTTGAATTGACATGAAAGTGCAAGTCTTTCATTAATACAGGGTAATTCTGTCTCTTCTTGCCTTTCAGAAAACTCTCCACCCTCCTGTCTGAAAGCCCAGGATTTCAAAAAACACTTTAATCTCCATTTTCTTAAACAATCCTCAGTAGTGAGGTTACTGGACTAACAAATGTAGGCCCATTGGTTTTGATTACCATGGCCATATTCTCATGTTGATGAAAGCTGTTAACTGATTAGAGATAGCATAGATTTCCCTTTTTTCAATTCCTTTTTTGATTTTCCCTTGCCATCAAAACCAGTTATTGGCAGACTCCAGACCCTCTTTCATAGCTGTTTCCTTCTACTGATCAACCACATATATTTGACTGCAAAATCTACACATAGTTTATATGGAAGAAAAGTTGCACTTTGATGTCCAAAGTTGTATGGCCTCCCTGTAGAAACCAAAAGACTTGTTCCCACAAAGAATTTTCATTGATGTTATACAGAGAATGTGAAAATAAATAAATTTAACATGATAGAAGGTTTCAACCAACATGGAGAGCCTCATTTACTCTACAGGCATACAAAATTAGTGCTTAAGTGCTAGTATGATCTTTTCATTACAGGTACTATCTTCCACATTTGTTCAGGATATTTTGTGGTCCAATTTGAGCTTCTAAAGCCTTTTCTATATTTAGGTTTCCAACATTGCTGAATTTATATCCACAGTAAAGTTAAAAATGAAAGACAAAGGTAGGCTGGAAAAAAGGCATTAAAAAAAAAAAAAAAAAGAAAAAGAAACTGCTGGCAACAGTGTGTAAACAAGTTACAACACTGTAACACTAGCAATAGCGCAATAGCACAAACAGCAAAAACTGTTCTTTTCCTTACAGATAAGCACAGAATTAATGTGAAACCACAAAGCAGTGAGCTAATTTTCTATCCAGAGGAAAAAAAAAAAAAAAGGACAGAAAAATGTGTGCAAGTAAGAAAAATTGTGATATAAAGCTGAGGATGCAGAATAGGCAGAAAGAAGTAAAAAAAGTACCTCATAGTAGAGGAGGAAAGAAAAGAGAAATCCCCACTTCAATTTCAGCCTACTGCAGTGATGAGTTCTTGAACATGACCACCTTAGGCTCCAGAATCAAGTACTGATTGAAGTTTACTGGCAAAACTAGTCATCTACACACCCTTGTTTCATAGTAATTAGTAGTTCATTCCACAAAAACAATGATTCATTAGGAAAAATCACATATATATATATAAACATACAGATACAGAAAAAATGTTCTGGAATACAATTGCATTTAATATCGTTTACTTGTTACAGTAATATCACAGGTATGCGTTTTCAAAATGACTTCACATTTGTATGTTTCTTTACATTTTCTAAACAAAATCCATATTTCCTACCTAACTTCTCTTTTACAGTCATGCAAACTTCAAACCACAGTAGCAAGGATTAAAAAAGTGATATGGAAATATGCAAATGTTTTCAGCAAATCTGGCACCATGTTGCAAGTAGAAATTATAAGAGAATTTTATATAACCATCAGCAGGTTTCTCGGAGGTTATAAACCACCAACAAGAAAGAGTGGAAATATAATGAGTAAAACCTTTTCTTCAAAATCAATTACCAAGGAAAAAAAAAAAACAAACATATATATATATATAATTTGCAAATATAAATTAGTTACAAGAGATGAAAAGTGAAGACCCAAAGATATTTGGGAACAAATGATGCTTTTTGATGCTTTTCAGCTCCATGAGTGAAACAACTGCTCAACATTAAGAAATGGGACTTGATTCTTTCTTTTGAATTGTACTTAAAGGTCCTCATCTAGTACTAGGAGCTCTGTCCTGATGAAATGCCCTTCAGAAGACTTAAACTCAGCAGTTATAGTAAATACTACCACTTAGATGCCTGGCAACTGTCCTTAAGTTACATGTGAACCAGATTCACAATGAAGTAAACTGAAATGCATTCCCTCCCTTCCAGGGTTTTAACAGTCTGAATTCAAGGCCAGATTCATCATAAGAGTGAGCAGTTTGAGAGACCTTGGCCAACTTTGGAACTTATGGGAAAAAAAAGCTGGAAGAAGTCTCAGTAGTTGCTCTCCCTGCCTCTGCTTGGGCCAGTGACTAAGATCTGGTGCTCCCATGTTTGTCCTTTACCTGAGCTAGGCCATGGCTGCATTGCCACTGCATCTGCATCTCATTTCATGCCTCCTTGATCCAGACTTGCAACCTACTGACTTGACTTTCTGGTTCAAACTTCGGTTGCCTCATAACTGTGGAATTTTCTGGGTACTTGCTAGGAACAGATTTATTATACTTTAGCCCTTTCTCCAGGAAAATTCTGCCATCTCTTTTCTCCATTTACTACTTACTTAAACCTCTAAAGGGGATCTGTCACTGTGTTTCTCACAAAGTAACTATATGGAAATGCAAAGAGTGCCACAAAAAGCTCCTATTCAGTTTCTAGATCAATTTCTATTTTCTTGTTTCTCTCAGAATTTCAAAGAAGAAGTTTTTAACAGCAACCCTCCACCTATCCAGTAATTTTAGAATTTATCCATGCAGGAAATTAGGAACCAGTGAGATAGAGCTTTTAGTTTACTATTGTTTATTATTATTTTTTTGTATTATTGTAATAATTTATTATTATTAGTTCACTATTGTTTCCAAAGTCCCACTGTACACTCTTTTGGTGTGCACAGACAGCACCTACCTGCCTTACACTATAAGAGCATACCTCCCACCATGGTGTTCACAGATCACTGATTTTCCCTGTTCAGGAAACTGTATAATCTGCTGGTGTCATTTTGACTCCAATGCTTACTGTAATTAGGCTAGCTTATTTCAAGCTAGTTCGAGTATCCCTGTATTACATTGCAGTTTGAGGTGTAAATATGCCCTTAGTGGGTTCAGTTATCCACAAAATGTTCGTGCACATAGAAATAGTTAGGAGTACACAGAGAACATGCATGGCAGCCAGAACACAGTAGATTTACACCATTAATGCATGGCTCCAAGTCTGCTTTGACTCCTAACTGTAGAAAAGTTCTTCATAAGGATAACAGCATTGTCCTTGAGGTTTATGCTGGTCATTGTGCATGGTTACATCCCCTCTGCTGACTTAGTTACATACAGTAGCGCTCTTAGCCTCTGAATAAAACTCAGTTTAGTGCATTTTACCCCATGCACCCCATATTTTTTTTGGTTTTGTTTTTGTTTTTTTGGCTGGTTGGTTTGTTTGTTTGTTTGTTGTTTTTTTCTGGCATGGACTATGTCATTGAACCAAGTATTTAAGGATTATCTCTTAATTTTTCTTTATAAGTCTAATTTTAAAAGAGGACAATATTATCATATAGCCCATTAAACACTTATATTTGAGAACCTATGTTAGTTCTATGGTACTTAACAGAAATACTTTTAAAAATCAGTAAAGGACTGATCTTTTAATAATTCATTATGTATGTGACTGTGTTCATGCTACTCACATAGTTCTGAATATTCAGTATTTATTTGTGCTCATCAAGGCAGATCAAACAACAGAATTGTTTTATTGAGCCATCAGTAATTTATAAAAAATATTGTTGTCCAGCATATGCAAACCCTATCCTCCATTATCTGTGGAAATTTCTAAGTCATTTGACTTACTAAAGTTTTAACTAAATGAGTTAATACATTACCACAGTGCAAATACATTGTTTGCACCTGTAACAGATCAAGTCACAAGATACAAAAAGATAGCTTGTCAAACATGGTGCATTAAACAAACCATATGAAATGTTCCCAGAATTAAAATTATTTTTATTGCATTTAGATTCAAGGTTCCATAGCCACCAGTTATTGAATTCAAGATTGTTCTTCAATTGGTAAGTGTTACACTGCTTATGCAAGTCAGGGGTTACCATTCTGTAGTTACAGAAGTTAAAACTCAACGATAATAGCTGTATCCTTTTGATGTCTATATTTATAAATCTATGAACAAATCTTCTAATTAATCAAAGTGTCTAATTCTGATATCTTTGATTTCAGTATACCATCAACATATATTATTTTAAAAGTTCTTGATCTGCTATTGTAGTTCTAAGATTTGAGCTTAGGTTCCAGGCCTTTATTTTCTGCTCAGAATTTGTTTTCAGTTTTAAGAATACTCAATAAAATTCTGAGGATACGGTTTGGTATTTTCTCACTGAATCTCAAGACAGAGTCAGAAATTTGAGTACTGTCATCAAACATGCAAAGTACATTTTCAAAGTGTTTTCTAAGAATTCGTCTGTACACCTTGTAAGAGTTGTATGTTTCTGAGTAGCTCCCTGAAAAACCCTTGTACAAATCATTTTAGCAGCTGTGACACATGTAAAACCTTGGAAGCACGGAAACTTCACAGACTGTTATACCATAATAGACACCGTGGATGTAAGGAACATGTAATTCAGAAAGACCTATGTCAGTACTAGAAGCATTATGCATTTTTGAAAACTTGATTTGCTCCATGTAAATAATACAAACAACCTTGAGAAAATGTTTTGGACACTGTACATAGCAAATTCATAATCTTGATTATTTTGGCTTATGAAGTGAAACAAGTAAGGAAAGAAAAATGACTAAAGAAACTTCCCTGAGGAACAGACGAACAAAGTAGATCCCAGAATTGGTGATTCTTTGTCTGGATCTGCTAATCCTTTATGCAGTTGATGTATAACACTATAGTAAGCCAAGAGGTGTGGAAGCTGATTATTATTTTACAACACAGACTTTGTAATGTGCTTTTTAATAACCTGTACCATCATACAGCCATTGTATATCCTGACTTGACTTGTTTACATTTTTTTTTAACACAACTGTATCTTTAATTTTAACATAAAGTAAGACTACAAGTGCAGCACTAAGGAGAAACCTGGAAGAGCTGAGAGAAATTAACTTCAAAGTTATCATTGGCTCAAGAACGTAGCTGTAGGCCTGAATAGGATGCCCTGGAGTGGGTCTATTCAGGTATTGTGAAACAATGTCCTCTTGTTCTCTACTCTAAAATAAAAATCTTGGCTGGATATTTGATATAACAATAATTCTTATTTAGTATGTCACTACATTGTGCTTCAGTCCCTAGCATGATATAAAAAAAATCCCCAAATATGGCTTAATTGAGAATTCTCTAGCTTGTGCCCAGATGAGGATTTTGACCAGTTCAGGTAAGAAACACAGCTGGAACTGATCTGTGTCAGATAAGTCATCTCTATACCTTGTGGAGAAAGAGGTCTCAGGCAAGAGCTGTTCTGGGTAAGAAGACTAAACTGGCATGAGGACTAGCTCATTTGTTTTCCAAGGAAGATGAATCAATAGGAATTTAACAGTAGTTGACATAATGACATCCCACATTTAATATCCTTAACTCTCTTTAACAGAGCATGAACATTTGCAAGTAATGTAACTGTAGTTATGCTATATCATCCAATATCTGCATGTATTGTGAAAGTGAGATATATGAAATTCTGCTAAATGAAGATTTTTTGAAAAGTTTTGTCTTGCTTCCATAAATTCAAAGATTTACGATGCTTAAAATGTTCTGTTTCTGTGTTTTTTAGTAAAAAAAAAAAAAAAAAAAAAAATCTAGAAGACAGAATTCTCTCTTCACTGCATGTGAAACTCTTAATCATGTTCAGTAAGCCTTGGATTATTTTTTGCACAGTTTGAACAAAAATGGTATAGAGTGTCCATAGCTTTCTATTCTAGAACCTGGTAGCTACTATGCTTAATTAAAAGACAGGCATGTGGTTTTGATCTTCCTTCCATTAGGATGGGGCCCTGAAGCCACTGTTGTAGTATAACGTCTTGCTGTGGTATAAAATAGGAAATAGAGAGGTTTAAGAGTGGTCATTCTCACTCTTGTTGTTTCCATGTTTTCTAAATGGGAAGAGACAGTCTTTACAAGATAAACATGATGTCTAGCTCTAGAAGGGAGCAATGAGGCAAGGAGAGCTACAACTGTGACTGGACTTCTGTCCTCAGGACTAGGTGCTTCTCTGTTCAGCATTTCTCATTCAGTGCATCCGTTCATACCGACGAAGATTTCTTAGCAGGATATGAAGCTGATGGCATTTACAGGCTCTAGTGGTGAAAGACTTTGTTTGAGGAGAGGGAGAGACCATGCTCTTCCCAGTGTGGCCAGGTACAGAAGTGATGGGTCCCAGCTGAGCAGTCTATTGGGGTGGCCTGATGGTGCCTCTGGTGCAGCATGTGGCAATGATAAAGGTGAGGATCCTGATGATGACTCTCTGCCCTGTGTTTTCTTTGGGACCTGTTTGATCTTCTTATTGACTGATACTGCTGATTGGAGTATGCTAATCAAATACAGATGTTGCACATTTGTTGTTAAATCTTTTTGCACACATATTATCCAGTAATGTTTACCATGCATCTCTATGACTACTTTCTGCTTTGTTATACATTATGTTTGGTTTTCTGTGATGTAAAGATTGGTTTTGTATATTTTGTATTATTTTCTCTATTCTTATTAGTAGCATTAGTAAAACATTTTTAATATTTCCAACTCTCTTCTCTCTGTCCTTCTTTCCCTTCCAATCTCCTGTCCTTAGTGGGAAGCAGGGAGAGGGAGGAGCTGAAAGGGGAAGAGGGGGAGAAGGAGTTAACAATACATCTGCCATGGTTTTATTGTCACCCCACAAACAAAACCCTCGACAACCACTCAGTGTCCTAGCTGGTGTGCATTTTCTTAGATACCTGACACTTTTCCCCTATTGACATAGAGCTTTGAGCCAAACTCTTGGCTGCAAGGTTCAGTCTGGGATCCAGGGACAATAAAATTCAGTATCAAGCATCAAGTCTATTTGGCTATGTTTAGATTGGTAAATTAAACAGTGCCAAGAAATTTTCCTGGGCACTGACACAAACTTTTTTTTTTTTAATGTTTGTATGTTCAAAGCATTACAACAGTCCCTATAACAATTTCAACCTGGACAGCTAAGCCTCTCTCAAAACATTTTGGGTTGTGCCTCAAGAGTTTTCATAGACCAGGGACCATTCGCAACAGATAGTTTGAAATCTGAGAGCTTAGCAGCATGGATACCAGCCATTCCACACCAGCTGGCACCAGCATTGGATAACATTCCTAAGCATGGTCAGCTTAGCATTATAGACATAGAGATTGTGGTTTCAGCCCTAACTATTTATACAGTTTAACACAGTGGATGAGTAAAAGAGAAGAGGAATGTTGCTGCAATGGCTAAAAGCAAAATATCGCAGCTGGTGCAGATGAAACTGACTCAAGATGCTCTTGCCTCATGTGAAAGGAATGAAGACCTTTGCCATAATAGGGCTCTTTTTTCTTTCAAAAAGTAATAGTTAGAGAGCTTTCTCTAGTGCACACAGATGCTGTCACCTTCTCTTGATGTACTCCACCTCAATAAACAGCAGATGACCAGTGTTGAAACAAATGTTGTTTCACATCAAAATGGATTTCAACAGCCACAAACACAGATAGAATAAATCACCCTGACAGTTATCTGAATTTTGTGGTGCCAGTGAATGAGAACAATATATATATATATATATATATCTCCAGCAATGGCTAGTAGCATGACTAATATCACCCATATACTGTGAAATTTAAAGAAACTTTGGACCTGCACTGGATTTACTATTTCAAAAATCATAAGTAATGAAAGTAAGTGATTTTGTAATACATCGGTGAGCACCTTAAAGGGGAGAATTCTAGGGTAGTTTAAGGCCCCTTATTATATAACATTTTCATCAAGTCTAACAATAATCTGATTGTTATACAAAAACAATGTAATGAAAATGTGAACTGCTTAACCCACCTCCTATGAACTTGAATGATAAGGAACACAGTCATATCTGTACTTTTACATTCACAGTTAGTATCATAACTGGGAGCAGTCCTCGTTCAAATTAAATTAGTAATAGGCAGTTTGTAATGATTGTAGCATTTAGCAGGTACACTTGAGTTCTAAAGAATATTCTAAGGCAGATCTCAGTAGTGTCTGTTATAATAAGGATGTATTATGGATGAATTTCAACTTTAATTCTAATCAAACTCTTTCAGCTACCATGTATTGTTATGCAAAATCCTTCTCAGTGATATTTCTCGTATTTGATCTCAGTCTAAAAATATTTAAAAGTGCTATCAAAATCAGTGCAACTGTTTCTGGTGTTTTGGGTGCATGGAAGAAATGGAAAAAATGTTTTTCCCCAACAAATATTTTTGACCAATGCTATCATATTGTTACCAAAATTCTGTAACATTTTCCTCTGTCATAAACCTAATGAGGAACAGTTAGATACATGGATATGGTTCTAACTCCAGACCTTCCCAAGGGAACATAGGAAAGAGTCAGGTGAGCTTCTTCTCACAGGTGGACTACTATGCAAAGTGTATCTGTGAACTTTGCCATCTTGTTTTGCCATGCAACTAAACTCTAATCTTTATTTTATCAATGGGCAGTGCATGGACAACTCGCCCAAGGAATTTTGCAGGACTGTGTCAAATGGTGCATCATACAGAGGTAACTGTGGAAACTGTATTTTCCTTTTATTATGTAAGTATTTCCTAATGCCTTTTCAGAAAGTAGATAATCTCCCAAAATATCCCCTTAATTGTAATCAAAATCTAAAAATCATCTGCAGTGATCTGACCTTCACAAGCCTTATTACAATGTTTATGCTACTGAGGACAAGCTCAAAAAAACTAGGAAATTTAGATGAACAGTAAAAAAAGTTTGAAAAAAATCAGCTTACCATTTCATGCCAAAATTGAAAATTAAGACCACATATTGCTTTTTAAAAGTAAATTCATGGTTATACAGAACTGTACTCTTCTCATGATCTAACAGTTCATAACTGGCTGGAAAACATTTATAGACTTTAGCAAATAAATTGGTAAGAAGATAACAGCCCTTCACACACTACAGGCAATGTCACCACAGAAATTCTACAGGGCAGTATATACTTGGAGGCAACTTAACTGATAAGGTGCCTTGTTTTGGAGCTAGTCTTACTTGGCAGCTGTTCTTGAAGGGAACATTCCTTTATATTTCTTGAAAATTTGCCTTTCCCTATTTGATTTTTGGCAGGGTGCATTAAAAGCTTTGTAAAAATGTGTGGAAAACATACTTTCATACTTTTACATCTAACTTTGGCTTTTAAATTGTACAGGCTATTTTATTACAAAAGTTGATAAATTATTCATGGAATGAAGTGTAGGGGCATGATAAATTAAATATATTTTGTCCTTCTGACTTACTAAAGATCTCCATTGTCTCCATAGTATATTGAAATACTGACTTCTTTCAGTATTAAATTCTTGAAAGCTTCAAACACCCATAAGAAAACCTCTACCAGTGAACCCTTTCCTTCACTATTCAGCATGAAACTACTTTTTCTCTTCAAAAAATAGTTTTTGATTCTTGAGTGGGCACAGTATTGTCTACAGAGCCATGTGATCAGATGGCATTCCACCAAGAAAATAATTACAAACATGTCATCCTATATTCCCACTGTAATAAATGCATTTGTGCTTGCTGTATTTAAAAAATACTGTCTTTAATAGGCGCTTTCCCAGTTCAGCTATGTAAAATCCTATTCATTAAAATAACTAGGTGTTTTAATTGTCAGGTGTTCCTACTATATACACCAATTTCCACTTTGCTATGTTTTCTCATATATACTGTATTAAACTGCCTCTTGTTGAGGGAACGTTCTTTCATATGCACTGCAGAGCTGGAGAAAGGCAGAATCCCATCTAATTTTCTGTGTGAATTTTAATCATCTTTGAAGCAATTACAGATACAAAATGCTTTGGAAAGTAAAGAAACATTTCAGAGGACAGCGATATCTGCTGAAGCATTTTCTGAATAACCATACTTGTAAAGGTCAAACTTTCTGGAAATTGTGTTTTCATCATAGTCTCTCATTTACTTAACAACACATCTTTTGGTCATATTCAAGACTGATGGATGGAGAAATTGGTAAGCTACTGAGAAAAAGGGCAAGAAGCTAAGCATTACTGAGAATAGATATAGAAAGCTAGAAGAAGAAGCAAATGGAGAAAAAGTGCATCAGGAATAATAAACAATAAAAACAACCTGATCATAATTCCATCACAGGCCAGTGGCATAAGCCAGTGACACAGACCAGCAGCTGGTCTGAATTGTCATGACATCTGTTCTGGTACTCTAAAAAGACAATGTCAGTATCATTTTTGCTGACCTTTCAGCAATAGTGGTATAAACTTACCCAAGAAAGACATTGTATAGTAAGTTCAATAAACAGAGTACCAAATTCTGAAAAATTCTTTCAGAAAATACACTGTGGAATGGCATACACCGAATAAAATTAAATTTCTACCTGCAAAGAAAATTCCTCAGAATATTGCAGTGTGCATGAGCTATGAAAATTGAAATGAGCTACCTACAAGTATTTCCAATTCCACTCCAGATTTTGTCATCGTTTTCAAGACATTATGTTTTCTTTGAAAATAATGCATTCAAAGTAGTTCGGCCAGGGTAAAGAGTGCACATGAGAAGATATTATAATCTGATAACAAAGAAATGACATTTTTTGCTTTATTTCTTGCTTCCTCTGTCAAATATTTATGGCAAATTACTGAATTATACAACTGATGACACCCAATATTAAATCTCCTGACATCATTATCATACTTCGTTCTATAAGAAAGAAAATACGACTGACAAGACTGGAATTGGGTGAGAGTCTACAAAGTGAAGTGTCTACAAATTCTGTCTCAGTTCCCAAACATCAGGAAATGGTATTTTCTGTTGCCTTTACTTTTTAAGTTACGGTGCGTGTTAGAATTCATCCTTGCATTCAGTCTTTCAGGCCAGAGCCTTATGTACCTCACAATGACTGTCATATGCCATGACTTTTGAGTGCAAAGGATACAGAACTTAAAAATCTATACTTAGAATCTACTGCTTCATAACAAATAGCAATAACCCACATAAAGGAGAAAAACAATGATGAAGGGACCTTTATATTTTCCATTATTTTCCTTTTTGCCAAAAATGATGATGCAACAGTGCTAAAACCTGCAGGAAAATAATGTACTCTATGCCTTATTCTCTTTATATGTTACCTTCTACATAAACAGGCTGGTAACACCTGAACTGTTTTTAAGTTAAAATTTAGTTTTAAAGGTCATTTTGTGGTCCATTTTTCATAATTAAAACTCATTAAAGGATCTTAAGGAACTCAAGAATGCATAAGCTTTCTGCACAATAAGAGATCATGGCAAAAAAGCAAAAGTCCTTCAATGGGAAAAATAATCACGAGGAAACAGTCATAAGGAAGAAGTAGACTTTTCCTTCAGTGCAAGGTGATCACTACAGACCTTACCAGATGTATATCCTGTGACATGTGTTGTATTATACCAAAGAACTTCTTAGACAACCTGAAAAAATGAGTGGAAAACAAGGTAAAAAAAAATATTGATGACTGAGTTATGCAGAGTAGAAAGAATAAGAACCAAGTGCAAAAAACTACAACTGCAGGAAGACATTACAAAGGTATATGACTGAACAGCACAGAAGCAGATGAAACTCAAAATAGTTGCACAATGATGCACACGGTTGAAAAAGAAAAAAACAACCAACCAAACAAAAAACAAACCAATAAACAAAACGCAAACTAAAAAACAGCTTTACATATAAAATAATGTGCTATTAATCACTACCAGTAAGAATACTTTGGGGGTTTAATAGCTGGTTTCATGAAAATGCCAGTACTCAGCAGCAATTGATAAAGCAAATTAGATGTCAGGATTTTGTGGTGGGTTGACCATAGCTGGCTGCTAGATGCCCACCCAGCTGCTTTCTCACTTCCCTACCTCAACAGGATGAGAGACAAGGAGGAAATCAGATGGAAAGCTTGTGAGTTGAAGTAGAGAGGGAGATCACTTACCAGTAATTATGGGCAAAACAGACTTGACACATTTTCAGGCAAAAAGCTATGGATATGTTGTGTTCAATTTATTCAGTTTTCACCTCAGTAACAGTGAAGAAATGGGGACTAAAATTGCTCTGCTTTCATAGTACAGAGGTACTGAAAACAGTCTGAGGCTCCTTTAATTTCTCTTAGAAGCAAGTGATTAAGAAGTAAGCAGCAGTGTAGGAATAATAAGCACGGATGCAAACACTGCAGACAATCACAAATACAGTCAAACTGCAGTATTAATGGTTGCACCCTCAAGATCTACCCTCCACAGAAAAAAAAGTCTTTATCTTAAAATAGGTTATGTAACAAGCAAGTTCTGCTTGTGTAGTTGTGACTACAATGCATAAAGGAGACTAAAAATCCAGCCTCAAGACCTATGGGAGAAAATAATAATAATATATCTCCTCATACTCATAAATTCACTACATGCTCTTCATCTCTGGAGCTTTGATTTATTCTGTATGTGAGATCAATAGTAGGCTGACCTTTTTAGTGAGCAGAGCCAAATTCTAATTCCATAACCTTTGCAAGCTTCTCAGCCAGCGAGTAATTTTAACTGGATTCAATCCTGATAACACTAAGATGTTGAAATCCACCTCTGATTTTCCACGTTAATCTAAAGGTCTTTTTTTTTTTAATCTTAATATCATAAGATAGATGGAAAGTATCAGTTTCATTTTGATGATCCAGCCACTTGTTTTGTGTCATTATTTAAACCCATCAGTTTTTGCTTTTTTTCTTAGTGTGAGTATAGATCAGTATCTTACATCACATTAGTCAAGCTTGACTTCCTCTTTGGAGCCTTTAGCTGGAGAAAATTATTCTAAACATGACTTAAAAATCTCCTTTAACCATACACACATCAGTGAACTCTACAATCCAGTGCCTGATATCCAGCTAATCAAGATTAATAGATTCATTTACCAGATGGTTACAATGTTATTAAAATGCAAATGGTTGGTTTCTGTTAATTGTTTAATATCATATACAATTAATCTGGGGACTTGTACACTTTCTTGCAGTTGTGGTACAGTTCACCTGAAAAGCTTGGGGATGAGAAGGAAAATCTGTTTTTTTCCTCAAATGGTTACATTAATAGCAGCATTAAAAAGGTAGCAATTGTGAGCTGGAAATGAATTGGAAAATTGTGGGTTATAGAACAACTAGATGCAGGAATACAGAAGAGATTGAAAGAAAAATTATTAGACAGAATTGCGAAGAATAATTTTAGAAATGGAAGGGGGAAAAAAAATTACAAGCCTTAACAAGCCTGACCAGAAACTTCTAGTTTAAAACAAGCTAGGTATTGAAATTTTGATTCTGACTTTGCAGAATAACAATAATAATAATAATAATAATAATAATAATAATAATAATAATAATAATAATAATAATAATAATAATAATAATTTGTTTGAAATTTCTGAAGAGTCATGGAGTCATGCAAAGACTTTGGAAGACTACGTCCCAGATAAGTCAGCTAAATTGCTGCAGTCTAACTGAAGGGCACTGATTCAGAGAGAGGGAAAGTTGTAGTTCCAGAAAGCTTGGCTGGACTGTTGTGGTTCATGACCTTTCAGTGGTTACAGACTTGCAACAGTTTACACAGTCCAAACAATTATGCTCTGCTGCCAGTCTGGGCACTGTTAGCCCAAACAATACCATTTTATTTAGTATTCTGGACTATAAAATTGTGATGGCTCAGCAGAGGAACCGCTGAGCCATCACAATTTTATAGTCCAAAATGAGGCAATCAGGAAACACTATTGCTATCATAAGAAAAGCCATTCCGATATCTAGATTATCCACCTGGAGTAGGCAGCTATGCCACAGTTGGTTTCTGAAGAAGGTCTAGAAAATTACTTTGCTCCTTTGAAATATGAAAACAGACAAGTAAACCTTCATATATTTTTGGATTACTGTAGAAGAAGAATGGTTATGTGATTAAGACGTGAGAGTTGAATCTGATAGCTGTGTATTTGCTTCATAAAGCTACTCTGTCCTAACTGTTGAATCTAGCATACACCTGAATTAAATCTAACATAATTCCTAGAAGAGGAGTTCCCAGAATTGTAGATTAGGTGTCCAGGTTTCCCAGAGGATAATAGACAGTGCTAGGCTCATATAAAAGGTTGTCCCAACAGCCAAGACACTTCAGACACTCCACTATTGCTGGAAGCAATACACCTTGTGGGAAGCTAGCTGGACCTTGTTAATAGGAAATATACACAGGGCATTTATATCAAATCATCTCTCTTTCTTTTCAACCACAGGCAAAGAGACCTGAATTCTAGTCCCTGTCCAAAGGTGCTAATGCACATTTCAAGATGTGCAAGTAAAGCTTAGTGTGGACTCACAACCTAGGATTTATCCTGCTGTAAATGATAAGCTACACAGTTCTGTTCTGCCTCACTTTTGTAATTGTTTTTGGTTTGGGTTTTTTTTGTTTGTTTTGATTGTTTTGTGGAGGGTTGTTTTGTTTATTTGTTTTTGCCAAAACTTATTAGCCTTCAGTTCTTTTCGGAATTGTAAAACAGTCTCAACTGGAAGGATAATATGTATCCTGTCCACAAAGATCTAACAGATTTCTGGACAGGGCAGACCTGAATACTGTGTATCTGTATTTCTTCACACTGAAGGAAAATAAGATAAAGGAGGCACTTTCTCCTAATCCTCTAAAAGAAGGTAGTAACCACTGCTTTCAGACTGTTTATTGAACTGCATTCATTTATCCACAGGGAACTAGCAAGAAAAATTCCCAGCTCTCAGGCCTTGGCAGGCCTCAGGCTCAAGCTTAATGTAAAGATGCTTGAAACCATTTTGCCCAAAGGTTATATCAAGAACCTAAATTATTTTTTATCTGCCTCTTATTTTTTTTTTTCCATTATGCCGTTTGGGTGGTATATGAGCAAAACATCCATGCTGTGACAGATCAGAAGTCCATCACTGATAGAATGAAACAAATGGAATGAGAAATGAAGCAAGCAAAGACCAGCTTTGTTTTTTATACCTGTTCTGGTTTACCCCACTCAGCATCCAGCAATCAGAAATTTATGAACTCCAAAGTCAAAGGCAATAGTAGGGTTATTGTATCTAACATCTGTTGAGCTACCTATACCCTGAATATTTCTGATTCTCCCTCTCCACTTTTTTATTTTTCTTTTTTTTTTTTTTTCCCCTTTCCTGATGTACTTTAGGCCTTCCCTTTCCATGATATTGCCTAGTACTAGCATTGTGGGGCATTAGGAATAATCATTCCTTGTTCACCTGCGCTCCTATCTGCCAGGTAGCAGTAGTAATTTTTTTGTCACTTTAAGGGTACTTCCCAGTATCTTTGAGGTATTTTATATTAAAGGGACATACAGATATTTAGAAATTTTTTGAAAATGTAATATGTGTAACAATGTTTACATGTGAATATTCCAGTTTTACAACCTTTTTTAGTATATATTTTTATTTAAAACAATGTCTTAGAATATGGAAGAATCACAGAATCATAGAATAATTTAGGCTGGAAGAGAACTCTGAAGGTCATCTAGTGCAATTTCTTCTTGAAAACAAGGAAAAATAGATGTTGTTGCTTAAGGTCTTATCCAGTTGTACTTTTGATATTTTTTTAATATTAATTTAACTGAATTTGTCAACTTGAACAATTAATACATTTGCGTATCTTCATAACTTCAGAAAATCAAAGAAAATTTGAGGTATGACATTTATACAATTAGAAATATTAATTTACCAGGCAGCAAAATTCTTCTGAAGGCACAAGTAGAGCCCCTCCACTAAAATGGTGTTGCAAGAGTTTGCAAATTTACTGAACACAATGTATAAT
This sequence comes from Columba livia, assembly GCF_036013475.1. Classification (NCBI taxonomy): domain Eukaryota; kingdom Metazoa; phylum Chordata; class Aves; order Columbiformes; family Columbidae; genus Columba; species Columba livia. The sequence continues at coordinate 83,045,640 of NC_088603.1, forward strand.
GTTACAGTTGTATGTACCCTTGCTAACACAGAAGATGACAAAAATATTTGCCCTTTCCTATGACTGTGTACTACTCTATATAAAATGGTTTATACTGCACTCATACTGTTCCTTTCAAGGTTGCAGCTGATGAGGAGTTGTAATTCTTTTTAACTGGAAATTTCTTTGAATGACATTCCAAATCTGCACATTGTAGTTTACCTACAGAAAACAAAATTTCAAACTTCATAACATCTCAAGATGATAATTTGTATTTTGTTCCTCTCATCTTTAAAACCTATATTTGATTACTAATTCTTTCACACATTTAGGTATTTGTTTAGTATAATCTCCTAAATATGATTATGTAAATTCACTACTTATATATGGTCTTAAAAGTAGTCTTGTTGGTCATTGTTTTTCCTGGAAATCCTATTTTATTTCTAAGGTATTTTGTAGACAGATAATCCTTCTATCTTGGCTTTTGGAGTATATTTTATTTATTTTTTGTTTCAGAGAGGATCATGTGGATTAAAAATGTTTTTCTCCTTTGTGTGCATTTCACTTCTTGAAACTCCAGACAACCAAATACAGCAGCTTCTTTCACCTGTTTAATTACCCATGTCTTGTTTTTTCTCTGCATAGCAGAGTCTTATCAACAAAAGCCAATTATGAAACCCAAGTTTGACTGTCAGATGAATATTAAGAATCATGAAACAGTGCTGCAAGATGAGTCTTGTTTTATGAGTTCCTGATTTTTTTTTGCGTGGTTTAAGTTTGTTTCTTCCCCTTCAAACAGTGATATTTGTAAAGGTTAAATTCCTATGTGAATATGAATGCAGTGTAAAAAAGTTCTAAAATTATTTTATTGTTTCAAGTGAAGTGAATTCAACATTAAAATGAGTCAGAAATTTACAATGAAAATGTATTTCTTATCATTTGTAAATTAATTCAAACACAAAGTGGCAGTTTTATTATAGCCTTCATCCAAAAAATATAATAGCAGCAAAGAGTACATTTACAATGTATTCCTTTCTGCTTTATACCTGTTAAAGTAATGATGTCAAATGGAAATATGCCAACACAATAAACCACCTGTGTTAAATTATTCCTTAATGGTGTCTAAACCTATATGCACCTATTTCTCGTTGAATATGTCGTATCTACTAATTTAGGTAGTTTTAATGTTGAATGGGTTAGTGCTCCTCTTACCCACAAAAATTTTATAACCCCTCTGCAGTACAGTTCAAAATTATCCTTAAACTCAACCCATCTACTGCACAAAAGAAGTACATATTGCAAAGTAACTGATACTTCCAGTAAATCTTTGTGGGTAGTGTTAAACGACAACTAGATCACTCCTATTTAGCCACAAGCCCAGTCCTTCACATCCCCTTCATTTAAATCATTATATCTGCAGCAGAAAGATTGAATGTCTTAATCAACACAATATAGAGAAGTAAATACACCCACAACACAAATACTGGAGGTAGTTGCAATGCCATCAATGTAACCAATACCATCTTCAGCCTTATACTGCAGCATTGTGGTGGTTGTCATGGCTTGGGCTTGGCTGACAATGGTGACAGCATATCGGCTTTTGCTAACCCAATAGCACAGGGAAGTCAATCAGTTACAAGAAGAGAGGAGATCCTGCGGCATACACAAACCATCAGCTTATAGGACAGTTGTAAAGGTGTGGGGAGCCTTTGAGAGGTTACAGCCTGGTCAGTGTCAAGTGCCTTGGGGACATGCATGTCCCATTTGGGAGTCAGGTATTCCATATTCAATCCCATAACCACTGGCATCAGTCAGTGGTAGGAGGCTCCAGAGTACTAAAGAGAGAATAACCCAAGACAGAGTGTGAGGAGACAGTCAAAGAGACATCTGCATACCCAGCATCATGGCTTCAGCTGCATACCTCATGGCAGGACCCATTATGCCAGCCTCCCCAACATTCCTCCTGCCTCATGCTGTGTCTATCAAGGAAGAGGAAAGTCATGCGATTTGTAAAGCTGCATACATTCCTCATTGAAGTGTTTTGGTTTCTGAGTCCACTTAGTCTACTCATTCATCCTAAATGGTGACAAACATTTGATCAATAAGGATATAATCCAGCTAAATCAGACTTCTTCCCTGATAGGTGACCCACCATCAACACATCAAACTCATCATTAACACTCAGGAAAAAACACAGAGGAAAGTATTTTGTTTGTATTAGAAAAGTGGGATGGAAGGAGGGAAGGAAGTTGGCTTTCCTTCAGTTTTGTATCCAGGAATGAATCTTAGTAAGCAACAAACATATCTGTGACCCCATTAAATCACTGCATCAGATGAATCAGCTACAAACAGAAACCTGAGGAGAGAGAAAGATGCATGTCCTTCTACTGTCTGGGTGACCATACAAATTCTTTCAGTTGAGTCTTAAATCTAGGAACCCGAATAGGTGATTCCTATAAAAGGACCTGGCTAATAATTCTCACAGATGATATATAGGAGTTCCCTCTTCTGGTGTGGTAACTGCAGTTTCCTTGGTCTATCGAGAAGAGAGGAAAAAAAAAAAAAAGTTAACTATGGTCTCAGCCCTCAGCTACATACTAAACAATGGATCACATGGAGTCAGAAGAACAGAATTCATATCTTAAAAGTGTTATCAGAGGAAGACAAATGTGAAAAAGTATTATATTATACAAAGTTATTCTATTTCTGTCCTAATTTTCTTAGCTATTACGAAACACAGAAAGAAAAATTGACATACAGGCATCTCACTCAGAGATTAAGAGTGAAGGGTCTTTAAAATAAAGGGTCTTTATGAAATTGCCTAGCATTAAAATGAAACTCACCAGAGACTCATAGTGATAGTAAACTCAAAGAAAACCTGTAATGCTAATAAACTATGCTGTACTAGTCAGAGCAGTTATCAGCTAGAACTCTTATTATTATTTTTACTTCAGTCCTGTATGCTTGCTTCAACTGTGGTTTGAAAAGGTTGATGCTCAAACTTACCTAGAGTTGTGCTCTTTCAGTATATGTCAGCAGGGAAAATAATGGGATCATGCCTTTCCTTAGACAAGGTGAATTCACACTAGTATTACGTTATATTTTTGACATCCTATCTTATCTTAGGAAATGAGCTGTTGTCTAAAACATATAAAGATTCATAGTCATCTTCTATATCTTTCAGAAAATATAGCAATTTAAATGGAAATCATAACATTTTGTTCAAACCCATCTCATTATTTCTTTGATCCTCAGCTTCTTTCTCTTCGTGAATTAGATGATTGCCTATTTTGCTTTGTTTTGCTTTGTTTTTCTTTTCAAGGAGTACCATCTTCACAGAAATGCAGGAATTTAATCGTCTTATATCTTTTATCATACCGTATATAACAGATAAAGATAAAATACAATTGTAATAAATAGGTGATTAAAAAGGAAAAAAATATTGGATTGACACAGTACCTTGACATGGAAATTAATTATAGCTTGAGGAAAGACAGTTTAAGTCTAGTCAGAAAAAGACACTTTCAGGATATAGAACGTTTTAGTTCAATCACTATTTTATTTAAAAAAAAAAAAAACAACATAATATAATACTTTGAAGCCCCAATTTGGTTTAAATATGCTTGGGTTTTTTATTTTTCTTTGAAACTGATTTTTAATTCTTTTCCTCTGTTCTAACCTGCTGTAAGAATTATAGGAAAGACACAATTGTATAGCTCAGGCTTCCTTAATCCCTCCTCCCCAATGCTACAGTAGTCACTTTTAAACAGTTTTGACAGCAGAGGCCACCGAGGATGGATTTGATTCAGATAGTCAAATTTCTCATTTTGACTTTCATGGCTAAAGGGCAAAACATGAATAATACAGGAGGTACCAACTCAAAACAGGTGAATGGATGTGAATAGAAAACTGGACACACACAATAAAAATATCTGTGTGAATTCTTAAATTTTACAACGTCCTATGTCTCTATGAGGTGAATACTTGCTGCTTGACACAAACATAATTTCTGTAGTTGGATTTTGATGGACTGGCAAGGCTGAGCTTCAGTTGATGTGAAGTAAGATTTTGCAAGGGGCTTCAGAATGGATAAGTCCCTCTGAGCAGATTTACTCATTATAATTTCCTAGTCTGTCATCTGCATTTACAGATTACAATATTGAGTTTAAAACAGATTAGAAAAACAATACCTATGTCTGTTTATATCAAGACTGGAACTTCTGAACATTTCTGCCTATGGCTATTCCTCTGTTTGGTTCTGGTTCCCTATCTCAGTCAAACCAATGTGTGAGTCAGAGGTCAGAAACAGATAGACACATCTTGACATTTTATTAATGGCCATTGAAAGCTAAATGGCAAAAAAATAAAGTAGTAATTTATCTATGTATCTAGCTTCAGTTTATCTGACTTTCTCTTTAAGTTTATCTTCTTCCAAATATATCAATAACCATAGTATGTTTTCTGCTGGGCACTTCCACCATCTGCAGAGAAAAAATATTTTAACTTTGAAATATACATAAAAGATGTTGAAAAGTTAAACTCTCTTAATTTCAGCCCATGAGTTTTCTCACATTTACCCTTTCAATTCTCTCCTCTATTGCAGGTGCAGGGAGTAAGCAAGTGGCTATGTGGAGCTGAGCTGCTTACCAGGGTTAAACTATGACAACTATAAAAAAAAAAGAACAACTTTATTTGGGTTCAGAAACTTAATTCAAAAGAGCTTATTCACTTACAAGAGGAAAAAATTCCCATTTACATCCTGCTTCAAACACTTAATGTAACTAGGCTCTTTCCTGTATATCTGGAAAAGCAACTTTCTCAAAAAGTCTAAAAGTCAGTAGATACAGTCCTCTCAGACTTTAAGACATAAGAAATAAAAATACTTGCCTACAAACTTGTTACTGACAGTGTTCCAAACCAGATTAGTATGGAATAGTTCAATAGTCTCTGGGAAATTTTCTATCCTCCAGCAATTTTCACTTGAGGAAGATTCTGGGCAAGAAGGAGAACTTCTGTATGTCATAGTCCCCTGCAGGCTTCTCTTCTGTGAAGCTGCCTGATCCTCTCAGAGCATTTGCAACATCCTGCTGGCAGAGCTCCACTGCTCCAACACCTTTTACCAAAAGGACCATATCCTTTTGATTGTTTTGAAGCTGCTTCCAGGCAGTTTGATGTGATGCCTCCATTGTAACAAATTGTAACAAATTGTGTCCAATTTTCCTCCTGCATGCCACTTATATTTTTAAAAGACCTCTGTCATAGTTTCCATGAGTAATTCTATTTCCAAGGTGAACAATACTTGACTACTTAGTCATTCCCTGTGCAGGGGCTATTCAAGCCTTTGATTGTCCTTACTGACTTTTTCTAGTCATACTATATTATTTTTAGAATGATGGAAGACAGAACAGTATCCTGAATTCACAACATGGGAACAACATAGATTTATATGATAGCATAACAGCACAATGTTGTTCTCAGATTTCTCTTTCTGTAGTCATGACTATGAACAGATGAAGGGGTTTTTTTGTTTGCTTTCTGACTGATGATGAGCACTGAGCTGACATTTTCATAAGGTTATCTGTTATAACCCCCAGATTTCATTCTGACTGATAGTGGTCAGCTTAGAGCCTCTCATTACAGGTGTATAGTTAGGATAGACTGCACATTACTTTTGTCTACATTCAATTCCCCATAACTCCAATGTCTAATGTACCATCTTGCAAGATCCTTCCTCAGGATCTTCATGTTGGTTTCTCTCTTCCCTGAACAAAACAACTTGATTCTGTTAGTAAACATTTCCATCTCTTTCTTAACTTCTCCTTTCATAACGTGTCTGAATATGTTAAACAGCATTACTCTCGACACAGACCACTTCAGGATTTTCCTGGTGATTTTCTTCCACTCTAAAAAAAAAAAAGACCATACACTTCTACCCTGAACTTCTTGTCTTTTAACCTGTTTATTTATTTATTTATAAAAAGTCATTCTATAACGTCTTTAAAAATCTTTGATGATGGACCTCACTGAAAGACTTTCAGAAATCCAAGTAGTCTGTATTAACCAGGCTCAGTCATACTTATTTTAATTAGTTAGAAGAAAAATTGATTTGCAGTTGGTCCTATCAGACTTACGAGAATTTAACCTGGCTCAATATCAACCTCTGTGCAATTCAGGATAACCTCCTACCTTGCAATCTGATTATTTAAATATAATCTACCAAGTTTAGCAGGTCCCATTCTGTTTGAAGCACTTCTAAGAGTAGTACCAGCTGGGAATTGCCTCTAAATGTAAATGATGTAATTCCCAGCTGCTACTAGTGCTAGATATAAATCATTCACAGCTTATGTTGATAAATGCGGCCAAGTTATATACAATGCACAGCTTCATACCATAATTAACTTACAGTGCCAATTTTCAAAGCCAAGGTTTCAAACGTCCCTGAGTTCAGAAAAGACTAGATGATTTTCATATAATTTATGCAAAGTCACTTTTCAAATTATTCCAACATAGAAAGTAGCTCAGAAAATAATTTTTAGAAGAAGAAAGGTGGATAAGTGATCTTTTTTGAATACCTCAGAAACTCAACAGTAAATGGATTTAAATGGAAACACATGCAGTTCAAAATTAATTCATTTAAAAGATGAAACTAAATACAAAATCTTTTAGCAGCAAATGGTAGTATTAGAACTCAGTTATTCAAATTAAATAGGGGATTGAAAAAAAAAGCAGCACAGGAATGTTAAATAAAGTTTCTGTTTATACTGTTCTTAAAACTTCAACATATAGCAAGAATAGAACAAGAATTCTATGTTTACATGTCATAAAGACAAATTTTCTCACTAAAGAGATATCAGAGATATCACTAAAGAGATATCCTGAAATCTATCTAATCCAAAAAAATATTATCCAACCAGGTAGGTCATAAAATAGCTTTTTGCCAATCTCCTGTTCCTGTCTTTTTTATATGTTTCAAACTTTCATTTTTTTGATCATTGTTACTCTTCAAAGTACAGAGATCTCTTTTTCTGTAAAACAATACTGACATGATGTATTCATTTTTATTAGCTACCCAGTAGAACAAAATGTCCAATTTTTTTCACATACATAGATAGCTCTCCATCTGCATATTTGTTTGAACTTATCATGGTCTCTTAGCTAGTGAAATGCTTACAAAACTGTATTCAGAGAGCTGTGCATGCCTGCTAGATTCCATGTTTTGAAATGAAAAAGGTACCATTTAGTTCTATACCAAGCTGAACTAAATGCCAATGTTTCTTTTCATATCCTTTTGGTTTCTGTAACAGAATAAATAATCTTGGTCTTCGTTTGTGATTTGGGATTTTTTTTAAGCTATACTAGTCTTAGATATACATATTAAATCAATATGAATTTTATGCATTTGGATCAAAAAAGAACAGCTGCCAGAGCAGCTCTTTTTCTGGTTTCCCATGACAAAAGTATGCAGTCTAAGTTAAATTTGGCAAGAACTGTGAGGGACTCATAAGGCTTCAAGTGGTTCAGCCTTGAAAGGTGCAGAGAGCTCATAACGCCCTGCAAGAAGACAGGTCTACATGTGAGTTTTCCATTCCTGGAGCAAGTATTAGTAACAGCAACACAGCTCATTTGATCAAAGTTGGGGCTGTTTTGAGCCCATGTAACAGGAAAATAACAGCACCATGAGAAGTAGCGAATGAAAAGAAAAAAGCTTCAACAACTTATTTTTTGCTTAGAAGTGTGCACTCCTTGAACAAATTTCAAGGTTTAATGTGGAGTACAGGACTCTTTTCTGCAGGTATGATAACACAGTGCTCTTCTTGAAAATACTGATAATTGTAGGCAAAGGTAATTTTTACTGGCACAAATAAAGTGTTGTTACGGTTGGTTGTTGGCCTCCTCCTTCTGTCACCTTCTGCATGGGGTTCTTGTGCACACATATTGGCCATGAGGGTTGCTGGGGTGGCCAGGGCTGCCCTGTGCCAGACACAGCCGGTTCCAGAGGCTCCGGCAGCCCCAGCACAGGGCACAACTGAGCCCCTCAGCCAGGGGCAGAAGCTTCAGGGAAAGCCTGGGAAAGAAAGGGCAAAACGCTGCCTGGCAGCCAGAGCTGAGGGAAACCGTGTGAGAAGCAGCCCTGCCAGCCCCGAGGGGAGAGCAGGAAGAGGGGGGAAGCTGCTCCCAGCACCCTGCAGAATTTTCCCTGCAGCCCTGGGAGAGACCGCTCTGGGGCAGGTGTTTCCCTGCAGCCCCTGGGAAGGGCCCAGGCTGGAGCAGAGAAAAGTGTGAGGAGGGAGGAGCAGCAGAGAGGAGCAGTTATGGACTGACTGGAGGCCCCCATCCCTAGATAGAGGAGTTGGGAGTGAATGAGTGAAGCTGAGCCTGGGAATGAGGTGAAGAAATACATTTTTATAACTGTTAGATGTATAATATCTATCTTTTTGTTCCCCACTAGCTGTAAATATTTATTTTCATTGGCAATAAATTAATTTTCCTGAAATCGAGTCCTTTTGGCCCGTGACAGTAATCAGTAAGTGATTGCTCTGTCTTTATCTTGACCCAGGAACTTTATTGCTCTCATTTTTCCTATTTTATCCCCTCTTCCTGCTGACACCGGAGGTGAGAATGAGTAGGAGTTTGGCTTTTAGCCAAGCTTAACCCACCATGACTTCCTTATTTGAACTAGTTGCAATTACTTTCAGATAGCACAATTTTGCAGTTAAGATTACTATTAATAATAATTCATACTGCAAGAATGAATTTGGTGCAATGTGAGTCCTGGTGAGAACATGTAAGCCAGAATTAAAAGGTGACAATTAACATCTGCTAGCTGTGTGCTTTCCATTTTTTAAAGTTAGGGACAAGATGAAAATAAATACTAAGAACAGGGAGGCAATAAGGGGAACAGATGGTGGACATCAGTGTCTAGGGGAACTAAGAGAAAGGATATCAGCAGAGGCCAGTTGCAGCCAGAGGAAGAAGTGGCAGATGGAGCAAAACAAAAATTGTGGTACCAAAGGCTAAAATAGAATTAGAGATTACAGTAAATACTTCATAGTGTTCATATGACAGAACTGGTAGAATATACTGTTGCTGACACTACTTCCACCAGTAACTAGGAGCAGTACAAGAGTAAAAAATAGAGTAGCACATGCAGACATCATTTAAGTATCTGTCTACCAGCTTGTCTTATGTATCTTCTGTCGTTGTGTTAGCTGATGTAAAACAAAAAAAGGTCAAAACTGAAGAGTTAATTTTATAATGTAGAAGAATAAATACATAAAATACAAACCAAAAAATAGAAATAAAACCCAAATAAATTATCAGAGGCCAGGACCACTTAACTTGCAAACATTATTTTCTTTCTTTCATACATGATCTTACAAAACAATCACAGAGAAAGAAAGAATAGGATTAAAATGTAGTAGGAAGAAAATTAGACCTTTGACTAGCATTTCGTCTTTCCACAGGAGCAGAATAACAAATAAGAGAATACCTGCTAATAATAACGCCATGTTTCTAACAACAAAATCAGAGGGTCAGAACTTGATCTGAGAAGTAATGGACTATCATTACTTGAACTGTCGAAGACTATCAGTGACCATCCCCCTGTACTTGTCACTGGTGAGGCCACATCTTGAATCCTGTGTTCAGTTTTGGGCCCCTCACTACCAGAAACACATCGAGGTACTGGAGAGAGTTCAGAGAAGGGCAACAAAGCTAGTGAAGGGCCTGGAGCACGTCTTATGATGAGTGGCTGAGGGAACTTGGGCTGTTTAGCCTGGAGAAAATGAGGCTGAGGGGAGACCTTATTGCTGTCTACAACTACCTAAAAGGAGGTTGTAGCATGGAGGGTGTTGACCTCTTCTTCCAAGTAGCAAGTGATAGCACAAGAGGAAGTGGCCTCAAGCTGCACCAAGGAAGCTTCAGACTGGATATTAGGAAAATTTTATTTACAGAAGGGGTTGTCAAGCATTGGAACAGGCTGCCCAGGGAAGTGGTTAAATCATCATCATTGGAGGTGTTTAAAAGATGTGTAGACATGGTGCTTAGGGACATGGTTTACTAGTGGAGCTGGCAGGCTAGGTTAACGGTTGGACGTGGTGATCTTAAAGGCCTTTTCAACCCCCAAAATTATATGGTTCTATGACACTCAAAAGGAAGATAATTGGACAAATTCTATCGCAAATTTTAGACAGGAAAATGTAGATATACAGGAGGACAAAGAATCATATTTTCAAGAAATTGAATCAAATGGCACAGCTGCTAGAAATTCTAGTGCTCAATATTTTCATTGTAGTTGTGTTTGTGCAGAGTTGTTTTTTGTCATTTTACAGAAGCAAGCAGAAACAGGAAACTGATTCTGAGTTATTACAAAAGAATGAAAAATGTATATTTGCATAGTCCAGTTGAAACAATTTTCTTTACATAAATAAGACCTGATAGGTAACAAATAAATTATCAGCTAACATAGAAATTATTGTGCTTTGATTTGTAATCAGGTAGGGGACTTTTGTTCTTTTTTGAGATTAAATTACTTGTTAATGTAGTAGCTGCCTGATAAGACCTTTTTTTTTTTTAATAACTGTAACATAAGGCACAGTCAATGTTTGGGTAAAAAGCTTCCTTTCCTTAGGAATGGCTCAGACTTTTAGATATTTGTGTAAATATTACTGACACTTTAAACACAATAAATTTTTTTGTGACTTAGGTAGGAACAGGAACGAAATTTAGTATGCCTGTTGATATAGTTTTCCTACATTGTTTTTCAATTCATAGATATGTATCTTCATCTACATTTACTTCATATCACAGTTCTTAAGCCCTCCTTCACATAAGGCAAAACTAGAGGGCTAGCTACAAAGTTAACCAGGTTTTATACTCCATAAAATGTAAAACTTGAAATTACTTTAATATGTCATTCAGTCCTAATACAGAAATAAAGCAGCCTCAGGAAAAGCTGGGGGCTGTCAGGCATGAAACTGGTGTCTGATTGCTTAAGGACTTTAGGATTCCTCACAGCAATGGCATGCACCTTTTGTCGTGTGCTCTTGCATTGGGTTTGCATGGCACGAATTTGGCAGTTAGACGGGACTGCAGGGTTAGAGAAGCTGCTAGAAGGTCCTCCTATTTGTCCAGAGGGATCTGGACAAATTGGAGAACTGAGCGATCTCCAACCACATGAAGTTCAACAAGGGCAAGTGCCAGATTTTGCACCTGGCACATGACAACCCTGGCTGTACTTACAGACTGGGGAATGGGATACTGGAAAGCAGCTCAGCAGAGGGAGATCTGGGAGATTCTGGTCAATGGCAAGTTGAATATGAGCCAACAGAGAGCCCTGGCAGCCAAGAGGGCCACCTGTGTCCTGGGGTGCATCAAGCATGCCAGCCAGGGGAGGTAGGTGATTGTCCCACTCTGCTCTACACTGGTGCAGTCTCATCTGGAGCACTGTGTGCAGTTCTGGGCATGACACGATTAAAAAATTGGCTACACAGCTGGTGAAAGGTTTGAAGGGGAAGCTGTATGAGGAGCAGCTAAAGTCACTTGCTTTGTTCAGCCTGGAGAAAAGGAGACTAAGAGGACACCTCATCATAGTCTACAGCTTCCTCACAAGAGGAAGAGGAAAGATAGGTGCTGATCTCTTCTCTCTGGTGACCAATGACAGAATTTGAGAGAATGGCAGGAAGTTGTGCCAGGGGAGGTTTAGGTTAGATGTTAGGAAAAGGTTCTTGACCTAGAAGGTGGTGAAGCACTGGAACACTGGACTCGATGATTCTTGTAGGTCCTTTCCACCTCAGAACATTCTATGATTCTATGTCTGATAGAGCCAATGCCAGACGGCTCCAAGGTGGACCTGCCACTGACCAAGACCAAACCTATCTTTGACAGCAGTAGCATTTCTGTGATAACATATTTAAGAAGGGGGAAAGGTTGCTGCACAACAGCAACTGCAACCAGAGGGAGGAATCAGAATATGAGAGAGAAAAAGCCCTGTAGACATCAAGGTCAGTGAAGAAGGGTGAGGATGTGATCCAGCTGCTGGAGAAGAGATTCCCCTCCAGCCTGTGGTGAAGAGCATAGTGAAGCCAGCTGTCACCCCACAGCCCATGCAGGTTAACAGCTGAGCAGATCTCCACCTGCAGCCCATGAAGAAGCCCATGCTGGAGCAAGTGGATGCAACCAAAGGAGGCTATAAACCCATGGAAAGCCTGCATTAGAGCAGGCTTCTGGTCAGGCCCATGGACCTGTAGAGAAAAGATTCCATGCTGCAGCAGATTTGCCAACAGGGCTTGTGACCCTGTGGGGAATCCACACTGGAGCAGTCTGTTCCTGAAGGACTGTACTTTGTGGAAGGGACCTATGCTGGAGCAATTCATGAAGAACTGCAGCCTGTGACAAGACTCATGTTGGAGAAATTCATGGAGGACTGTCTTCTGTGTGAGGAACCTCACAATGGGGAAGGGAAAGAGTGTGAGGAGTCCCCCACTGAGGAGCAAGGAGCAGCAGAAATATTGTGTGATGAACTGACTGAAGTCCCCATTCCCCTACCCCTGCACCACGCTGGGGGAGGAGGTAGAGAAATTGGGGATAAAGCTGAGCCCAGGAAGAAGAGAGGGGTGGAGGAATGGTGCTTTAAGGTTTATTTTTTATTTCTCAGTATCCTACTTGGATTTGACTGGTAATAAAATTAAATTAGTTTCTCTCAGTTGAGTCTGTTTTGTCATTGCTGGATGGTCTCTCCCTGTTCTTATTTCAACCCAAGAGCCTTTCATTACACTTTCTCTCCCCAGTTCAGCTGAGGAGGAGTGATAGAGTGGCTTTTTCACATATATAGCATCATTTATATATATAAATTTACCAGAAGTCTTTGGTTTTTCAAGAACAGTCTTCCTCATTTTTCAGAAAATGTTTACACTGGCCTTGAAGGAAATTTCTCTGATTGTGGTTTGTTTTTGTGGGTGTTTTTTTTTTGTTTGTTTGGTTGGTTTATGTGGGGTTTGTTTGTTTTTCTAAATTTGTATTTGCTTCTTTTTAACCTTTTTCTTAACAGGTTGTTCTGGAGAACAGATATAAAATCTGTAGAACTTCTATATTTATAAAAATGTTGCGTTTCAAGCAACAACTACTTTCTGCTCCCATTAACATTATAGTGAACAACTACCTACATAAAAGATGAGGGTCATAGTCAATTATTTTTCTAGCTTTGTGGAACATGTAGCTTTCTTTTTCTTATGATTAAGTAATAATTGTTCAGTAGAAGTACAGGTCGATTTGCACACTGAAGTACAAAATCTCCATTATGAACTTTGATTGGGAAGTATTGAGAGCACTTGAGTCTAAAATTGATGTTTTGCAACAGATCACTCTAATACAGCTTATTCTCTATAATGTGAACAATATACCCCACATTTGAAGCCATAGTGAATTGTGTCCAAAGCAACTTAGGGAACGGTTCTTGTGTGATCATAGCTCTTCAAAGAAAAAGATCAAATGCCAGAAGAAATTAAAGATGACATTTGACTGATGAAAGGCAAGGAGAGGAGCTTGAGCTTAAAGTTTCTGCAAGGTCAAGGAAAGTGGAATCTGACATCTGATTAGAAACAAATGGTTCCAAATGGATGTAATGTTCCCTTCAAAGCACTAATAAGCCACTATCTGAGAATGGTTGAGTCTTGCTGGAGTGATCAAGACAGTAAAGCAGTTTGTATGATTTCTGTGAATCCAGACCCTCATTAAAAACAGAACAACATAGTTATGCATAAGAAAGAAAAAATAATCTGAATGTTAATTTGATTTGCCTCAACATAGGAATCCATCTTGCAGCACAACATTATTTAAATATATCAAACAGTATTTGGTGATGTGAAAATGCATTTGAATCCTATCGGAACTTACACTGAGAACAGCCATGTACAATGCAATGTCAGTCTTATTTCCTCCTTTGTTTTGTTATATTATATAGCAAGAAAAAAGAGTTATGAGTTCACATGATGTAAAATAATGTGATATTCTACCAGTTGATATTGCAAAACTATCTTTTTCTTAGCTGGGCAGACATATAAGTAAATAAAGAACAGCAGCTAGAAACAATTATGTAAAACTCTGAACAGTATTCCCTGGAGAGAAAGATATGTATATTTTCCTGCCTAGCTCCATTATGTGTGTTCATTTCAAATCCAGACACCAATACTAAATAAATTAAATTTTGTTCAAACAATATTCCCTTCTAGCCCTTCATGTGCCAATGAGAAAAGCAACACAAAACCTTCAACAAATTAAACATCTCTTTAAGAACAATGTAAATGCTCTTAATTTACTTCTAGTAATGAGAGTTTTCCTGATTCACTGCATGACAACATTCTGCTTTTACAAAGAATAAGTTGTTTGTTTCTACTTTCAATCTTGTTTGTAGACAAAAAGATTTTGTCAAACTCATGAATGTCAAATAATATTATATCGTAAATACAGTCTCTGTTAAGTGCTTCTACAGAGATTTATTTAGGTTTTACTTAAAAGGGAAAAGGTAGGTGTAGGTGATTCCAACATATGCAGCTCTACTGAGATTAAGTGATATGCTCATTGTATTCATCTTATGGGATCAATAGGAGGACTATGCTTACCCAGCAGCAGCTGGAATATACACAAACATTTTTCACTTACTCATTGTGCAATAAATGATGGATGTATCCCTGCTTGATTCATGATTAGCTATGTAGTGTACTTATTGACCACTGTAGGGAAGGAATTGAAAAAATGAAGGAAGACTTAAATGAAGTGTTAGAATTGTCTTCATACGCATATTTTGTGATGTCTGTGATTTGATAAGGAGTAAAACAGTTGGAGATATCATCAGCTGAGAGGGTAGAATTGCAAGGAACAGGGAGAAAGATAGTACAACAAGAAGACAGATAAAAAGTTGTCAGGCCATGCACTTAGAGGCTGATATCAAGCATTTCTGTTATAGACTAGAATTTTCCACTGCAACCCAAGGAAGGAAAAGGCCAGAGCTGTTAAGTTACCAAAATGGGTGAATGTGAGCCATCAGTACAACATGGTACTGAAAACGTAAATGTGATTCTGATTCTAAAGTTTGTCAGAAGTATACAGACAAGTACTTTTGTATTAATGTGAAAAAATACAAGGCATTGTTATGACCTTAAAATGAACTCCAAACAATTTTGATAATCCAAGTTGAAGAATGTGAATTTGCTCATGAATCAGTCATGATCTTTTTAAACTCTCTGCTGACTTTTGACATTGATATCATCCTATGTCTCTTTTCATTTGTTCTGAACTTGCTTCTTTCTAACTTTATTTAACATTCCCTAATTCCTCTACTACAAGAACAGCAATGAAAACCTGTACACTTTTCTCCCGATCTCTCATTATATCTATAAACCTTTCCAATACCCCTCTCAATTATTTCTTTTCCGGGCTGAAGAGTTCTAACCCTAATGATCTCTTGCATGGAAGCCTCTTGCCCTGATCCTTAATCATTGTCCTTCATCTGATCACAGAGAAACTTCATCATATATATTCCTACACTGAAGTCAGGAGCTACAGTCCATACACTATTTTGAACATGGCCCTAAAAAAAACCAGAAAGATTGTATTATGAAGACAGATAACAATGAAAGTTTGGGGGAACCTTGTAATTTACAAGCTTAAATATAGATCAAAGATTTGGAGTCATACTGTAGAAGTAATATCTTACGTTCAGAAAATAATGGGTACTTCATAAGGACCTTTCTCTTCCATGTTGTTTCACATCTTGCATAAATTACTAGATGACACTGTAAAGGAACGTTATTCAGACCTCTAGCATAAAGTCAGAATAATTTTTTCTGACTCTGAACATTTTGCCAAACTAAGTGACAATACATCATAATGACACAACTAGAACAGACCTCTGCAAATGTTTTGTTACAGTAAGCTAGTCACTTCTTAACCCTCTCAGTTTACCTGCTAATGCCTGTTGCAGTAACTTCAGCCTCAGGGAGAAGCCCTGGACATTATCAAAACCAACTCTGAAATGTAATGTGTCACTAATGACTATAAACACATAATCCATGAAATACTCACATGGTCCTTCTTGCAAGAAAGGCCAGAATAAAGAGTTAGTTAGAAAAAAAAGGTACTAGCTACCCCAGAGAATACATATTAGTGCTGAAATATGTAAATGTTAACTTCAGATTTGTTCAGTTTATAAAGTTATTTGGCAAGTATAAGAAATATATCAACAAATTGCCTCCTCATCTTTATTATTTATGTGTTACTGGTTAAACAGCAAACTTATAAATATAGTTGGTGAATTTGCTTCCAAATTTCAATCAAAGATAATGTGATATTTTGACAAATCTTTTAGACAAATAGATACTGAATACGCTATTAATCTGCAGCAGAAATAGCAGATCTCAGTGACTGAAAGCTAGAAGTGAAGTGTTGTGTGATAACCTATAGAGTGATGAGCTCATGTTGTGTATTGGTAAGGATCACGGCTGAAAACGTTGTGGCGAAACTAGTTCAGCCAGTCACAGGAGATGACACATTCAGTGTAGGGGGAACTGTGATTTACATATCAATGACAAGCTAACGAGCCACAGACCAGGCCGACTGACCTATATGGAGGCAGAGGATGTACCAGAGGGCACATAGCCCCATCTTCTGATATGCCCAGCTTGACACACATATAAAAAAGCTGAGACCCTTCAACATGGCCCAGGACTTGTCCAGACTTGTCGATCTTTCGCAGTCACCCCTTTCCCCCCCAGACTTTTCTCTACTTGGAGAACTATAAAAAAAGTTCACCAAAAACAGCATTGGTAGGGAAACCATCACCCTGAGGACCCTCAGCCCGAAAGCTTCACTGAAGGGAATCCACCCTCAGGACTCTTTGCCCACCAGCCCAGCCTCACCAAGGGAATCCACCACCCTGAGGACCTTCAGCCCACCAGCCTCACCTCGGGAACTGAAACAGACATTGGAGGGTGCTGCGCTCCTGAACTGCAAACCCCAGCATCCTCACCATGGAAAACCGAGGCCACACATCATAATACAAGTCCTGTCATCCACACGGTGGGGCCACAAGAAAGACTGGATTCCTCACTCTTTTCTTTCTTCCTTTCTCTCTGCTCTTTCCTTCTCCTTTTTTTTTTTTTTCTTCTGTATCCCTATTTCCTTGTCTCTTCTTCCATGATATATTATTCTCTTTCTCTCTCTCTTATACCTTAGTTTTTCTTCCCTCTCTACCACTCCCTTTCTCTCTTTTCCTTTGTAGTGGGACTTTTGCTGTTGATGTGTTGATAAGTTCTGTGATATCATAAAATACTTTTGCCAAGCTATTCACTGTAATTAATATCCCGACACGTACTTTTAGTAAAACTGATAATTGAATTGGTCCCCTGGAGTGATCATCTGTCATTCAGTTCACATAACTGCGCCGAATTAACCCAGAGTTAACTCACACCTGATCTCATCCGTTGAGTCAGGGCGCATGTCACGTTTAGAGTTACCTCATCCCTCATCCATCTATTGGGATGGGACAGCTTAGTGTGATTTGAAATACCTTGGTATGCTGCTTGTCAGGAAGATGCATTATTATTTAAGCAATGAATAGACAATGTCCAATGATAAAATATCAAAAGAACTGTCAATGATGGGATTAGAGAAAAACTTACTGTACTACTCTGTCCAAATTTAGGCAACTTTAGGCACTTCTCAAGGGCACCTTTCAAGTTACAGACTTGAATTCCTCCATCTCACCAAAGAACATCTCTCTTAACCAAACTGATTTGTTCACCAACCATGTTCACATTCTGTTTTGCACCAGAAACATCTTGCCCTCCAGGCTTCTACATATGCAGTTGATATAAACAGATCCATAAGCATGTCTAAATAGATAGGCATAGAGACACTACAGCATGTTCCAATCCAGGCATGCTTCATATGAGCTTCCTTTCATTCTAGTCAGCTTGTGAATGAATTAGGAGTGTAGCCTCTTACGAGATCACATCCGTTTGGTCACAGCATGACACAAATGAATATCCGTAACTCTTAAGACAAAGTGATTTTAATACCTAGCTTGCTCAACAAGTGAGAAGAAAGGACTCCAGACAGTCAGCACCCACCTCTTCCCAGTTAACTTTGCTGAAAGGTCTATATTTTTTTAAGAAGTGTTGTTTATTTACTCAGAGGCTCTGTAATTCTCTGTCATTATTTCATTTTTGTTAGTTTTCCTTAGACAAACTCCTCTGATTTAAGAATAGCCAGCTAGGTAGGATAATATTACAGAGATAAAAAGGACACATAAAAAGCTTGTGAAAAATAAACACAACATTCTTATTTCTCCATGGTTGGGTACGACAATGCCTAAAGAAATGCATTTTAGACAGACACAAAATATGATGTGAATTAGCAGTTAATTATACTTTGAGCAGAAATCTCTGTCTCTTTCTCTCTATATATGTAACCTATAATATTGTTGATCCAATTATAAAAACAACAAAAATTCTCCATTGTTGGCTCTAAGTTTTAATGTGATTTTTCTGTAACAATGATATTGACTCTTCGATTCACCAAGTAGCATGATTAAATGTGCTTTGTTGTCTAAATCATTATTCATCTCAGCTAAAGCCGCTGACAGTAGTTTTAGCCAATTTTATTTAAATAAGTTGAAAGCACACTATAAAGGTAGAAGATTAATAAGACAGAATCTGGGAAAGATCTTCCAACAAAGGAATATGTCTCACAAATATTTAGGTTTGGTTTTCAGGCTTTATTGCTGCAAAGATGAACTGAATGAAATGTTATAATAATAAAAATAAATTGCAAATTGATAATTTCATTAATAATTGTTGAAAAACTAGATTGTTCCTTCATATTGTGTTAAATTACATAAAACTTTAAATATTAGGTCTTCATGGAACCTCTTCTAAAGAGTGAAGACTGGGGCTTTTGTTTTGGAACCTTGTGATACAATTCAAAGATTCTGTGCAAACTCTTCTTTGTATCCACACCCATACCACAATCTGTTAAATCAAAGTGTCTTAAATACAAAAAGCACTGCACTGCAACACTAAGTACTGTTCTATAATTCAAAGTCTCCTAGTAGCTCAGGGCACATTTTTCCCCAACAACCATCACCTGCTTGAAGTTATACCATGAAAGAAAAAAAAGAGCATTCTGATAGCAAAGCTGCCTTTGTAAACGTACAATAGCTGGATTTTTAGAAAAATAATTGCCTTGTTTTGCAGAAACTATGTAATTCGCAAACCAGTACAATTTACTCATAACCAAGCCAAATGAGTTCCCCCTTTGCCACTGATGGCTTTCTGAGCTGCTAATTAAGCTGACTCTTAAGAGGAATCATTCTTCTACCAGCTGTCAGGATAATGAGAATTACATTTAACTGTAAGAAAGATATTGTTCCATGTCTTTCTCCTTCTTTGCATTAAGATACATCAGCCACTCATGTTGTTCTTGTGTTGTGAAGTTCTCCTGAGAGAAGGGAGGCTGAGAGGAGACCTTCTTGCCCTCTACAACCACCTGAAACATGAGGAGTGTTGGTCTCTTCTCCCAGGTAGCAAGTGATAGGACAAGAGGAAATGGCCTCAAGTTGTGCCATGGGAAGTTTAGACTGGATATAAGGATATATTCTTCACAGAAAGGGCTGTCAGGCATTGGAACAGGTTGCCCAGGGCAGTGGTGGAGTCACCATCCCTGGAGGCGTTTAAAAGACATTTAGACGAGGTTCTTAGGGACATGGTTTAGTGCTAGAATTAGGAGCAACCTGGAGGAATTGAACAGACATGAAGATGAGGTTCTTGGTGACATGGGTTAGTGTCAGGGTTGGAGTAATGGCTGGACTCGATGATCTTGAGGGTCTCTGCCAACCAAAATGATTCTATGATTCTGAGAAAAGCTGCCAGTGAAGGACTAAGTATTTATTTGGAAAAAAAGTGACGGGATAGGATTGTAATCTTCACAGCCAGTCTTAAAACTTCAACTTGGGACTGAACTGGTGTGTAAGCAGGAAGGCAGAGGCATTGATGGAAGGACTAGCAGCAGTACCAAAGTTTGTCCCCTCCTTATGTGTTAGGGTAGTCCACAAGGTAACACAAGTTATATACTACAAATATAAGTTCCAGCCTCACAGCAGCCTCACTCTAATGTGCAGAGTCAATATTACCGTTGCTAATAGAATGTCTGTTTACAGCATTTGTTCTCCACATAATTTCAACACACACACCCACACACACCCACACACCCACACACCCACACACACACCATTATTTAAGGCACAAAGCATGAAGCTGACCCAAGAGGCTTCAGGAAAAGCTTCAAGAAAAAGAAAAAACATTATCCCATAGCTGACACTTTAAGTGGGTGATTACAGAATCATAGACAGATTTGGATTGGAAGGGACTGGTGGAGTTAATCTGGTTCAAACCGCTGGTCAAAGCAGGGCCAAATTTCAATCTGGTATCTTAAAGTGTATTTTCAAATACACTTCTGGAGAGATAATTTGATTTTCTTTTGTATTGTTTAAATAATGCCATTTATGGTTAGCAAAGCAATCTATGTTTTGCAATTACATATATTAATGAGGAATACTGTATAATCTCTTAATTGAAAAAGTTAATTGTATTAAGTGGGTGAAAGGGAATATTATTCTATCATAAGAAAAAAAAATTTTCTTCTTAACTCTGTAAAAAATACTTAGTCCTATTACGTAAAGTAAATTCGAGACAATCCTTTCTCAATTCAGAATATCTCCATTTCATTTTCTCAAGAGCTTTCTGTTCAGGGAGACTTCCAGATCAAAAACGTTAATCCAGAATATTTATTCATTAGAAACATTCAGAAATTTTAATTTAGCCCTTGAGACAGATTTACATAATTTAAGATTTATAAATAAATAAGTTAATTAAGAAAAATACAATATTGCTGCTATGATATCTTGACAGAAACACCCTTGCACAACTTCTAAGTAATGTTGACATACATAGAAGCCAACATTGAACCCTAAACCAACAAAACATAATAAACCACACCTCACCCTTTGTTCCTCAGTGACAGACACAGTGACATGGTGTCCCATCTGGAAGAGCTGGACAGTTGTGAGACACACATAGAAATGATGTACGGCCGTTGCATATTTTTATATATAGTCACACATTATTTGAGAAAATTTTACTCCAAGTCCGAAATGATAAGAGCCTGAAGAGAAAATAGAAACAGTTCAAACCTGACCTAGAAATATCTGTGTCTGTTGATTGTTGAGTTAATTTTTGCCCTGGTTTCTCCTTAAAATGAAATATTTTCTTCTAAAAATCACTTAAAATAATGTATTTTGCAAGTGAGTTTAGGCCACTCACAGAACTGCATATTGAGAATGGACTACCAGTTTCCTACATACAGTCAGTATGAAATATGACTCCTTGAAGTCATATTAAGATTAAATTAAGACTCTTGACTGAAGATGACTAAGTTTCTCAAAACAAGCAGAATGATTTTAAATCCTCACTTTCTGGAACAAGCACAGTACTTTGATAAAAATATTAAGATAGAAGAATCACTTTTTCAATACTATCAAGAGACACCAATTGTTTATATAATAGACATGTAAACCAAAGTTAACACAAAGCACGGAATGTTTATGATTTTTATTATTGTGATTTTTTAAATAAAGATTTTTTTACCTCTTTTGGCAGTAATGTAGCTTGTTTTCATGTGTGAGGAATGTGACAGCTTTAAACATTTCAGGAGTGATAGCTGAAACATCTGGCACGGAGGGGAAGAATATACTAGAAGTTTATTCATTACAAACATCAGAGGAAAAATGTAGATTAGATTATTAGTATTAACAGTGTGTTTCAACCGAACAGTTACTTAGATGAGATTCCAAAAAATTTAAAGTTCAAGCATTTTTGATCAGACTGTAGTAACTTGAATAAATTGCTGAAGTTCCAATTATCAAACAATAAATGCAAACTATTAAGCTAAACTCAAATATAAATATAGTAGCTTAATACAGATTACATTATTTTAGCAAAATCTTTAGTCAGTATTCCAGATTTCAAACCATGGGATTGACTTCTTCCCTCTTATAAAAAAAAAAAAAACAACAAACAGCAAAAACAAAACAAAACGAAACAAAACAAACAAAAAAAACCCCACAAAATCTATCTTCTAGATGGCTATGAATAACAATAATTATCTTCCTTTTATTTCACTACTCATAAGATTTTACAGATAACTGACTATCTTTTGACTTAAAGTATCTGATCATCAAAAAACAAAACCATGAAGATTATTTTGACTAAAACCATAATTTACATGTCCTGATCATAAACATAAGGTTAGTTATAAGACTTCTTACTTACGTAAATAGGCCAACAAACTTGTATCCATAATTACTAATGTATAATGAATCAGACTTACCCCTATCTTGACTGGCAGTTAGATAAGTATATGTCATAATTAATGAAAACAGAAAGCTACAATTATTTGGAGGAATACAAGACCACAGAATTTTATTATTACTATACTTAAATAGTAATAATAAAAGTGAGAAATAAATTATAAGTTATTCAGGGCAAATCTAGTAAAGATTCAGAAATGTCTTCTGTAGGTCATCACAAACTCTGAAGATGAGTGTCCCAGGGTGTCCTGTAACACTGGATGTACTGGAATCAGGTCAGAAAGGGCCAATAGCTACAGATTCAGCATGGAATTTGGGCAAAGCTGGAATGTTTTCTACAAGTGGATTGACTGAGACAAGGAGTTTAATGTCTGTAAATCTACAAATGCTATATGACACCCACAATTTCTGCTGCAGGCAGGAGTAGTACTGAACTTGTAAAGCACAGCCCTTGTCAGGCAGGAGTAGTACTGAACTTGTAAAGCACAGCCCTTGTCACATTCTGCACATGAAGAACAATTACAGTTGTCATGATTTTCACAAAGCTGTCTGCAGAACACAATATAGAGCTGCTTTATTAGACTATATTTTCTGGGATATAAATCCTGATTTCTATGGTATATTGCTCTATAAACACAAAAACAGGTAATTGCATTTTTTTTCTAGAATCTAATCTGAAAAACACTTTCAAATTCAATGTTCTTCACAGAATCTACTTCAGATCTATTCTGCATTCTTGCTCTAGTAATGAGTTTCAAATTAAATTTAAAAAGGTTTTAAGAATTAAGAATTTTAATTAGAGGATGGATGATGTTGGGAAAGGCGTCTGGCCATCATCTAGTCCAATGCCCCTGCTCAAGCAGGACCACCTTTTGAATACCAATAAAAACTTTTCTGGGAATCTTGTGCCAGTGTTCAGTCAGCATCACAGAAAAAATAAGTGTTTACTGATGTTCAGAGGGAACCTCCCATGTTTCCATTGGTGCCTACTACCCCTTGTCCTGTCACTGAGCACTGAAAAGAGTGTCTCTGTCTTCCATACAGTCTTCCATCAGCCAATTACATACATTGATAAGGTCTCCTCTGAGCCTTCTCTTCTCCAGGCTAACCAGTCCCAGCTTTCTCGGTCTTTCTTCCAGTCCTTTCATCATCTGAGTAGACCCTTGTTGAACAATTTTCAGTATGTCCATGTCTCTCCTGCACTGAGAAGCCCAGAGCTGGACACAGTACTCTGGGTGTGGCCTCACCAGTGCTGAGGTGGATCACCTCCCTCAACTTGCTGGTAACGCTCCTAATTCACCCAAGTTAGCCACCTTTGCAGCAAAGGCACATTGTTGGTTCATGGTCAACTTCTCATCCATCATGACCCCCAAGTCCTTCTCTGCAGAACTACTTTCCAGCTTGATGTCCCCGAGCATATATTGATGCACGAGTTGGTTCCCCTCTAGGTGCAGGACTTTGCATTTCCCTTTGGTGAACCTCCTGAGGTTCCTGTCAGCCCATTTCTGCAGCCTGTCCAGATCCCTGTAGATGGCAGCACAACACTGGTGTGTCAGCCACTCCTCTCAGTTGTGTGTCATCAGAAAATTTGCTAAGGGTACACCCTGCCCCATCATCCACATCATTAATGAAGATGTTGAATAGGATTGGACCCAGTATTGACCCCTGTGGTATACTGCTAGGTACTGACCTCCAACTAGACTTTATGCCGTCAATCACCACCCTCTGAGTTTGGCTATTTAACCAGTTTTCAATCCACCTCACTCATTCACTGTTTATGCAGCCCATACTGCATCATACTTCTTTATGAAGGTCTTATGGGAGACAGTGTCTGAAGCCTTATTGAAGTCCAGGTAGACAATATCCACTGCTCTTCTCTCATCTACCAGGACAGTCATTTCATTGCAGAAGTTTACTAATTTGGTCAATCATGACTTCTCCTTGGTGAATCACCGCTCCTGATGACTTTATTGTCCTTCATGTGCCTAGAAATGGTTTTTGGGATTCACTACTTCATCACTTTCACAGGAAATGAGGTCATGCTTATGTACTTAGTTAATTTCAGTATTTCCAAAATTATGCATATTTTATGTAGAAACCTATTTTTATCTTTAAAATTGCTTGTTATTTAAATACTTATCATATAGTGGATGCTTTCTGCATAAATATCAATTTCATTCATAAAAATAGGTATAATATTTTATACATTATATATGTTATACACATTATATACATGGATGGAACCCTACCAGTCCCTTTAAGTTTTCTTCATGTACAACTGCTGAAAAAAATTTTGCAACAATGCTTATGGTATGGAGCAGAAAAGTAACACATTTTTTTGAAGCAGAATGCATGAGAAAGTGAAGGTAAGAGTGAGTCAGATTGTTCTTATCTTTCTTGATATATCTTGGAGTGGGAGTGTGAAACATCTGAAATTGCAGGGATTTTTCTGACAGCATTCATTATCTACATTTCTAATATACCAGACAGAAAGAGGATATAAGAAGCTCTCCACTGTCCAGCCAGTTCCTAAGACATTGAACGTGGCATCCGTAACATCCTTTGTTGGCAACTTGAATTAATCTTGTGTACTGCTTTCTCACACCTCTTCAATGGCCAATGTCAAAAACAGCACCCGCAGCAAGTGTCTTAAGTTGTCTTCTCTGTACAACATTCTCATGGCAAGGGCAGAAGGGAAAGCTGCAGGCTGCGTGAAGTTTTCAGCCCCTCCAAAACACTTAGATTCATGCTATAATGTCAGTTCATGCACAGGTCACACCTGTGTATCCCTGAACTGTTGCCAAGGGCATTGCTGCAAGTAATACTATGACAGGTAGACAATTAGACCATGAACCTTGTCCGTGGACTTGCTCTAATAACAGTGTAGAAAGGTAATCCTTGATTCTGTCCCCAGCCTAGCCCTCGGGGGATTAGTGACTCAAAAGAACCGTAACTTGTGGGGAGAGGAGGAAATCATCATGTTTTTGTTTTTATAAAGCTTAACTTTTTGAAGAAAAAAAAGTGATAGTCTGGGCTAAATACAGTTCAAGTCTAGTCCTTAAACCCAGAAAAGCCAAAAGAAAAAAAAAAAAAAAAAGCTCTATACTGTAGAGTTTTCTTTTAACTGAGTTCCGATCAGGAAAGATGAGAAATATTGAGTAACAACTGCATGGTATTAATATACTGTCCCTCAGGATACAACAGTATTAGTTACAAAGCAATTCCTTGAAAAAAATGTAATTCATTTACCTTTCAAGCTAATAAATTAGGAAGGCAGTAGATATACCTTTAAGGTATGTTAAAATACGTCTTTCAGTAGATTTTCCTGTACTGAATTTGGAAGCATGCATGAGGAATTTCACTCATAGTGATCACAAAAAGCAAGGTTACTTAATTATAATGTGTATTAAAAATGAATAAAGTGTTGTATGTCTTCTGGTCTCAGACAGAACTGTTGAACTCAAAAGCTTCTAACTACAATATGGGAAAGCTCTTGCCTCCACGAAGGTGAAAAATCCAATTTTAAATACATGGATGCAAAGAAATGCTCAAATATAAATTTGACATCCGTAATCCCTACCAGAACCAAGACCAAACATGAATGCCTAATTCCATGTCCATGTAGACATGGAAAATATTTCTTAATAAACTCAAGTACTTTCTTAAACATGACAATTTTCCTTTGAACATGTATACCGTACTGATAGTTGGCTGCTCATCTAGTCCAGTCATAGATTTGTTGCATGATAATGTTGCTTTTGAATTACTAGGTTGTGTGGTCTTGTGTCTAGAAATTGGCAAACAAAGCCGAAATTAACTGAATATATTTTTCAGGAGCTTTCTGAGCCCTTTAGAACAGGGGTGTCAGACTCATTTTTACCAGGGGCCACATCAGCCTTGCGATTCCCTTCAAAGGGTCAAATGTAATTTTAGGACTGCATAAAAGCAACTACTCCTACAACTCTGCTTTCAAAGCTGACCATTTGTCACAGTCCTGCTCTGTCATTGGAGTCTGTGTAGGTCCCTGCTTCCTTCATTTACTGAGTGGAGTCTTTATGCTTGTAGGTGTGAAAAACGGCTGTATTCAAAAAGTATCTACATCTGCCTTTTCGATATTTTTTCAGCTTATGAAAATGACCATGGTTCATTTGTCAGACTTCACAAGAAGCATCTCCTGTACTGACCTTTGCATTTGGCAGGAGCTCTCAAAAACATTGATGAAGTTACCACAGCATCCTACTTCAAGACACTCACAGAAGATCTCTTTTACCACAAAGCATACAAAACCACTTAACAGGGCTTAGTAATTGTTTCTTATCACACAGACTAATGTGTCTCTTTGGACTCATCTATCAATGTTTATTCAGAGTCCATCCATTTTCTCTACCATTAAAAAGAGAAGTGTAGAATTACAGGCCCTTAAAACCGGGATTTTCTGATCCACAAGAATAAAGCCTGATCAATGGCCTTTGATGTTCACCTCCTTGTGGGTCTCTAGTTACATTCTTCAGGGAAAAGAAGGCAAAGAAGACATAAAGAAAACCCACTGTGCTGGAGAAATTGATCAATATTTTGATAGTTCGGTGACTCTGGCTCCTGCAAAACTGTGTTTGCTTTATAACTTGCTAATACATATCTGGCAGTCTGTTTGAAGTGGACTGAATATTTACTCAAACTCTCAGTGGATTTACAAGCTCTATAGAGTTACTCTAAAGCCCATGCTAGTAAGCTAATATGGGAAAAAGTAGAGTTCTAGAAGAAACCAGCCTGTATATATTGCCTTTGTGATAGTTTCCTGGCAGTTTATCTCTGTAATTGAGGACAAAATTTTATATTAATTCATGAACACGCAACAATAGAGTTTCCAAAATTACATAATAAATATTCTTCTCTCTTTTCTTATATCTATCTAGTATTTTGTGAAAGAAAAACAGAAACATGATATGTAACTTGATATTTATTTCATGCAATCAAAGTGTTTTAAAAAATTCCCAAATGGCAGGGTAAGCCCCTTCAAAATACAAGCTTTCATATAACTTCATGCTGGTGCTGCTCATGCATATATGCTTTCAACACATTCAAGCAATTACTGATCTCCTTTGCCATTTCAAGAAGTGGCAAAAAATGAGAGCTTTTCATCAAACCCGTGAGTTTTTTCTTTGTTTTGAAAAAATTGTAAGGCAATATAGGCCGACTAAATGTATTTGACTTTGACTGCTGCATATGTAAAATATTTTAGACTTGTTTCACTAGGGCATGAAAGAATAGGTACATAGTTTCTTAACTTTATCAGTAATTGATTTATTTACATGTGTATATTTAATTGATAAGAATATTAGAGCATTGTTACTCTCTTCCCAATTCCTTTGAGCTATTCATCATAACAAAGTTGCTATTAATCGATGCACAATCAGATTGCATACAAGTAGCTTGCTTCAGATGAACTTTGATTGTCCACTGTCATCCATTATTCAGTGAAACACGGTAGACCAAAAGCCACACAAAGTTCCTGAGAATTAGTATGAGTCCACAGCTCCATATGCCTTATGGTGGCCCCAATACATTCATTCTGATATATATGATATTTTATTTTAAAAACTGGCAGAAAGGAGGATTCAGTAGAAAAAAAAAAAATCACACTGAAAGTTGTAAGACATGAACTCTAACCCCTTTCACTAACCTCTTGTTTAAATCTGACAAGTGACTTGATACCTTTAGTTTACCTTATTTTGTGAAACGGTGAAATTATTCTTTATTTTGAACACTTATGGTAACCTTCCATACAGAAAATAAATGAGGCACATTTTCCATGTGTTTTGGCTCCACAGGACAGAGAAACAGATTTGTAAAATTCTTCCCAAAAAACTCTTTCTGATCCAAAAGAAAGACTTCTTACTGAGGCTTCAAAAAAATACAGAGGTTCAGGTAATGATTCTATGCCTTTAGACTTCAAGTCTGAAAGTCTTCATAAACGTAGTGTGGAATCAAGGTATTTTGTAGCTGTGCCTGCAGTAGAAATCAAAATGATTTAGCTGAGTGTGAAAAAACTTAACGTGTCTGACGACCTTGTGTTGTCTATTCTAGTATTAAATGTGTTGCAGTTAACTTTTAGTTAGGACAGTTCCTAATACAATGTTTTAAACATCAATTGGTCTTACAGCAATAAATGTAACATATAAAATAATAATTTTATTCTACTGCCTGCTTTCAATTTTACTACTAATCTTTTAAATTAATATAACAGTTAATATATCAGTTTTGACCAGTGAGTACTTGACACTTGGGTGGCTTCGAAATGCACTTTGGTAGAAAAGGAAGTTCTGGGATTTTTGGTGCTTTAACTGCCCAGCCTCCTTTCAGGTCACTGGTAAAGGCAGTTCTAATGTCAGGCATCAGTTTGGACAAATTTCTTTTTTTTTTTTTTAAATTCAAAGCAGGAGAATTATGCCTCGCTGTCTGTCAGTCTTCCCAGAACTCCCTGTAGATTAACATACAGCTTTGATGTTCTCTAGAAGTAATTCAGTTGAATAAGGTTGCAATCGCTTAAGCTCATGCAAGAACTATTCTTTGTTGTATCATTAGGCCAGATAGGTTTTTGCATAATGAGGATGTTTAAGCTGTTTGATTCTGGAGCGTAATTAGAAAACAGTTTAAGAAAGAAAAGGTTAGTGTAGTTGTCTGCAGCACACAAATGTCCCTGGGTAAGTCACTGATGACAAAGCAGGTCTGAGTGGTCAAACAAAAAAGGAGATTTGCGACCTGGCTGGTATTCAGCTGTTTTTCGTCGCCTGATTTCTCTTTTCCTCACTGGGCATGCTTGATTTCTCCTTCCAGGAGATCAATGCAAACACACAGATCATTAGCCTAGATGAAAAATAGTTTGTCAAGCAGTGAAATACTTCCAGTGATATGACAATGGACTATTTGTGCATGCCAAGCCTGAAAATATACAGGCAGGACAGAAGTGCAGAAGAAAAATTATTCAGCCAGTGATGCTCACTACTTGCAGAAAGTTGTCAACTTGATCCATATAGATGTCTGAATTCTGAGAGTAAGCATCACGTAACCAATGATAATTCTTCATTTGACAGTAGGAAGAATCACAGAGGAAAATTTTTCAATAGATCCTTCCCTGGCAGTTACTAATTTGCTCGCTGCACTTGTCTGCCACAAAGGTTTTAAGTCAACTCTTAGAGGGCACATTAACTGAACAAGAGACAACTGTGTATCACTAGTGCCAATATCACGGGGTGGAATGAAGAGTTGTCTTAATATAGCATTGAGCCCAATTTCTTAAGTTGCTCAAATTGTGAATGTCTTTTCAAGCTGAAATGTGGATGGAGGAGATGCATGATAGTAGACATTGACTTGTGTGGGCATATCTCTACTGAAAAGCATAATAGTGAGACAATATGCTTAGACATTTCTACAGGAAACTGGATTCTTCAGTTCTCTTGGATTTATGGCAAGATGATGGCAGCAAAAAAGTTTTATTTTTTAAAGCAAAAAAAGCTATTCTGAAAAAAACTATTATAGAAATTTTCTATTCTGATTAAAGGAAATGTTGTTTTACAATTTATTGCACATACACATTGTCTAAGATAGCTGGGGATATTGATTATACTCTGTATTGTGTCTCCATGAGTTTCTGATGTGTAGGTTCACATTAAAGCATCAGACTTTGCCAACACCTACAACATGTTTCAAATGTGAAATACTTTTCACAATTGATTTCATATATGGTCAAAGAAAGCCCAAAATTTTATCCATGGACACAGAGAGAAATGTAAAGGCAAAGCCATTAATCACCTGTATGGACCCCAAAATTATTTTGATTCTAAGACAAATGCTTTGTGAAAAGGCTATAGTAGGAAGCTAGTAAGACAAATCACCTCCACAATCAGCCAGAAACTGCTTTATAGTAAACAATTCATGGTGAAATAGGAGGAATGGCATAGATGTTTAAGCACATAGTGTAAGAGAATATATTTGTTTTACTAGGGTTCCACTAATGTCTCCCATATAATTTACTCTTTATATATTTCTCAGGTACTATTTCCATATTTCACAGCTCTGTTACAAACTGCAGCTCACATTTGTTCTTTATGGCCCTTAACAACTAAAATAGAATATTCTGGGTTCTAGTAGACTCGTCATCTAAACAAGTTGCATAAGTTGCCTCAGAAACCAGTAGAAAAATATGAGCTCTGCCAGGACACAATTTTTTCCTTCAACGACATGAAAAGGAAAGCACCAGCCTTCTCCCAGGAGTTCTTGCTATAAGGGCTAGGACCTTTAGGAAGTTAAAGATATGTAGAAATGAGATGCAGCAAATTAGACACCTTTGCATGAGTCCTCTAGGTTCCTTTGCACTCCACCTTCCAAAAAAAAAAAAAAAAAAAAAAAGAAAAAAAACAGTGTGACTTAATCTCTCAATAGAAACATGGCTATTATTGTCAGTACTATGACCAAATGTATGATGACGGGATGCTTGGTAAACTGGATTCTCTTGTTGAGAATCCCGATCTAGCACTATTACTTTACTGTTTCCAGCATCTCTGATTTCATGCTTTTTTTTTTTCCACTGTAAACTTTCACAGAAAACAAATGGTAAAAATAAAAAATAAATAATGTCCATTTCAGGAATTCATGATGGTTTTCATTCTGCTTTTACTGCCTGTGGTTAGAAAGGCTCTCTCCAGTCACTAAAGAATGCTGACAGTCTCAAGATAAAATGTTCTTGTAGTTTAGCCCAGCAGGCAGCTAAACACCACACACAGCTATTCACTTACTCCGTCCACCCCATAGTGGGACGGCAGAGAGAATCAGAAAAAGAAATGGTAAACCTCATGTGTTAACATAAAGACAGTTTAATAAGACAGAAAGGAAAAATAATAGTAACTGTAATAACAATAACAAATAATAATAATAGTAATAATAATATAATATATAAAACAAGTGAGGCACAATGCAATTGCTCACTGCTCATCGACCGATGTCCAGTCAGTCCAAAGCAACAGCACCCCAGCTAATTTTTCCCTATATACTGAGCATGACATCATATGGTATAGAATATGCTTTTGTCCAGTTTTGTCATCTGTCCTGGCTGTATCCTCTCCCAACTTCTTGTGCATCTCCAGTCTCCTTGCTGAAAAGTCCTTGACTTGGTACAAACATTGCTCAGCAACAAACAAAACATCAGGATATTAACATTCTTCTCATACTAAATCCAAACCACAGCACCATAGAATGATAGAATCATAGAGTGTCCTGAGTTGGAAGCGACCCACCAGGATCATCGAGTCCAAATCCTGTCCCTGCATAGAACAACCCCAAAATCCACACCATGTGTCTGAGGGCATACTCCAATTCCTTCTTGAGTACTGTCAGGGTTGGGGCCGTGACTACCTGCCTGGGGAGCCGGTTCCAGTGCTCCACTACCCTCTGAGTGAAGAACCTTTTCCTAATGTTCAACCTAAACCTCTCCTGGCTCATTTTCCTGTCATTCCCTCGAGTTCTGTCATTAGTTGCCAGAAAGATCAGGAACTGCCCCTCCACCTCCCCTTGTGAGGAAGCTGTAGACTGTGATGAGGTCTCCCCTCAGCCTCCTCTTTTCAAGGCTGAACAAACCAAGTTACTTCAGTAGCTCTTCATACGGCTTCTGCTCTAAACCTTCATCAACTTTGTGGCCCTCCTCTGGACACTCTCCAACAACTTTATACCCTTTTTATACTGTGGCACTCAAAACTGCACACAGAGCAGGTGAGGCTGCACCAGTGCAGAGTAGAGCAGGACAATCACCTCTCTCACCCAGATGGCAATGCTGTGCTTGATGCACCCCAGGACACGGTTGGCCCTCTTGGCTGCCAGGGCACACTGTTGGCTCATGTTAAGGTTGCCACCATTCAGAACCCCCAGGTCCCTCTCTGCAGGGCAGAGAGGGGCTGAGAGCTCTAGCTCTAGCTACTAGGAAGAAAATTAACTCTATCTCAGCCAAAATCAGGACAAATGCTAAGGAACTCTATTAGTAACCTCCTTTCATTTGAACAATTTTTCTTTTAACATACATTGTCTTCATTTCAGCCCACAAGATAATTTTAACAATTCTTGTACTATTTCCCACCTTTTTATTTTTAAACTTGTTAATTAACATGTAGCACCAAATCAAATGTTTTACTCAAGCCCTTATGGAGTCATTCTTTGTTTCAAAAGCACATGGGCATCTAAAAGAAAAATGATGGGCTAGTCTGGCATGATTCATAACACTATTTCATCTTATTCTGCTTCGAATATCCATTTCTGTAACAGTGAACAGTGTGCTGCTGCAGCAAAGAAGGCCAACAGGATGCTGGGCTGCATTAGCAAGGGCATCACCAACAGAGACAAAGAAGTCATTATCCCACTATACTCAGCACTTGTCAGGGCACATCTGGAATATTGTGTTCATTTTTGGTCCCTGCTATGCAAAAAAGGTGTGGGTAGACTGGTGACGGTCCAGGGAAGGGCCACAAACATAATTAAAGGACAGGGAAGCCTGGCACATAGAGAAAGTCTCAGAGAACTGGGTTTGTTCAGCCTTAAGAAAAGAAGGCTTAGAGGGAGACCTCATCATCATGTTCCCGTATTTGAAGGGTGGCTACAAAGAAGATGGAGACTCCCTTTTTACAAGGGGTCGCACAGAAAAGATGAGGGACAAAGGGTGCAAGTAATTCCTGGAGAGATTGCAACTGCATACAAGGGGGAAATTTTTCAAATGAGAACAAACAGCCAATGGAATATCCTTGCCAGGTGGATTCCCCAGCATTGGACACTTTTAAGATTCAGCTGGATAGGGTGCTGGGCCATTTTGTCTAGACGGTACTTTTGCTGATAAAGTTTGGACCAGATGATCCTTGTGGTCCCTTCCAGTCTGGCAGGAAAACAGGTCCAAAATTAATGGAGAGGGTGGGATTTTTTACCTCTGTCTTAGATATTCTTATTACTATTGTCCAGTCACCTGATACCACCAAGACTTACTACCAAACCTATTTTATCTGGCACAAGAAAGAAGGCTGGGACAAATCTTGTTTGATGTCTCATACTTCTTTCTTCCTTTTGTTTTAATTTTTTTTTTTTGGTCTTTTCATAGTATTCCTTTTTCTGTAGGTTCATTTCCATTGACTGTATTGCTTGCTTTTCCATATTTTGTCTCATTATTTTCAACAAAAATTGAGGGAAAGTTTTATTTTTGTGTTAGAGCCACACCTGCATGTTTTTTCTTTACACAGTCTAGTTTCTCCCCATGTTTTAATTTTGTTTATAGGGTATTTGTTTTAATATTTTTTTCTTGATCCAATTCCTTGACTTCTGATAATATTTTTTTGTTTACAAGAAAAACTTCTTTATGCTGGTTAGTCTTCTTTCTTTATACAGTCGTAGCTGCTGGTAGCTTTAATCTTTCATGGAGATCTCAGGTGACATTCTAATATGAAGACAGAGACTTGTAAAAGACTATAACTGCTATACAAATAGAGCCACATATTCTGAAAATTAGTTTGGTTAAAAAAGAGTACATTTTATTCAGATAATCTCCTAATTCTATTTATTATATTTCTTTGGCCACATGCAATGCTATCCACCCTCTTCACCTTTCTCTCTTAATTCTGCCTGGGTTATGGGTATACAGTCAAATGACTGGTTTGGTCCAAATTCTTATTTTAACATACTGCTATCTTCTCTATATTTGATTTCTCATTCTGTATGCTTTTCCATTATGATGCATAGGATTACCATATCTTGCATCATTATACAAATCTTTAAATTATTTTACTGTTGCAGTAACACAGTTCTCTTTGTTAATAACATTTACATTTCTCCTTTTCCATAAATTCTTTTGAACGTTGTTACTGCTTTAAATATAGCCACAATATCAGTTATTATTTTTCTATTTTTTCTATTTTTCTGTTATTTTTCTAGTATGTGGAGACTATACATTTCTATTCCAATATCCTCTCAGCATTCTTAATTTTTTTTCTAAAAAATTCTTCAGCCTAGGATACATTAAACAAGATATTTTTTTGCATTCCTTGAAATGTGGTGATTTGAGTTTACCTGAATGCCAAGTGCCCACCAAGCTGCTCTATCACTCCCTGTCCTCAGCTGGAAGGGGTGAGAAAATGTAATGAAAGGCTCATGGGTTGAAATAAGAACAGGGAGAGAACGTCCAGCAATGACTTTCATGGGCAAAACAGACTAAACTCAGGGAAATTAGTTTAGTTTTATTACCAATCAAATAAGAGTAGGATAATGAGAAATAAAAACTAAACCTTAAAACACCTTCCCCCCACCCCTCCATTCTTCCCAGGCTCAGCTTGACCCCCAGTTTCTCTTCCTCCTTGTAAGAGACGACTCTTAGCATATGGTTTGAGTATGTGTGAAAGACGGTGGTCCTTAGCACACTGCATAAGTGTGGAAGGCTGAGCTATTGTGAATTATTTGTCTCAAAGCTTTCTTGCTAAAATAATATTCTTAAGGCCTGCTTGTTATAGAAATAAGCTTGCTCACACTGCTTGCTTAATTTGGTCTGCTGCAAAGGCCTAAATACAGTGAATTAAAGTGCAAAATGCATGATCATTGTGAACTGCTAAAACTTGAAGAATGCTTGAAGCTTATGTAAGCTCAAGTGAAGCTCCAATGATATCAGCCACCAACATCTGCGATTAGGCCTGCAGAGTGCTCAGGCAACACCCGCCACCAGCTGCCATAAAATGACCAAGTTACAACTTGCAAGTGTGGCCATCCACCACCAGGACCAAAACCTGTTACCTGGGACCACGGACCTGAGACCCGAGCTCTGCCAAGACCTACCAGGACCTGTACTCTGATACCGGAACCTGGACTCTAATATCGGCATGACCAGAGACCTGCAAATTACCGGTGCTACTGAGGCCTGAATCCTGAGAGCTGCTGCACAGGAGATGATGTTTGGATCCCTGGGGTTGACTAACTCTTGCTTATCTCTTGCTTATCTTCTCGCATGCTTGCTTAACTTTCCTCCTAATTTTTCCCACCCTTTTTCTTTGTTGCTCTGGCTTTAGGTGTGAAAATAAAAGAAAGATTTACTCTGTCTTTAGGCACAAAAATATAATGAAATTGTTTAGTGGCATCTGACCTTGTTTGTGTCTTAATCTCACTCTTGGAATAATTTTTGAAACTTCCTGAATCTGAAATTGGACCAGGACTGCACACTCCTTCCTCCACCTGTGCAGAGAATGGGGAATGGTCAATTCATCACACATTGTCTCTGCTTCTTGTTTCTCCTCAGGGGCGGGACTCCTCACACTCTTCCCTGCTCTAACATGGGATCCCGCCCATGGCACACAGTTCTCCATGAACTTCTCCAAAACTAGTCCTTCCCACAGGCTACAGTTCTTCATGAACTGCTCCAATGTGAGTCCTTTTACGGCATGCAGTCCTTCAGGAACAGACTGCTCCAACATGGGCCCCCCACAGGGTCACAAGTCCTGTTGGCAAACCTACTGAAGTATGGGATCCTCTCTATGGGTCCATAGGTCCAGCCAGGAGCCTGTTCTAGTGCAAACTTCACATGGGGTCACAACCTGCTTTGGTTGCACACACCTGCTCTGGCGTGGGGTCCTCCATGGGCTGCAAGTGGATATCTGTTACATTGTGGTCCTCCAGGGTTTTCAGAGAGACAGCTGGCCTCACCATGGTCTTCACCATGGGATGCAGGAGAATCTCTGTTCCAGTGCCTAGAGCACCTCTTCTCCCTCCTTCTTCACTGACCTTGGTGTTTGCAGGATTGTTTCTCTCATATATTCTGACTCCTCCCTCTGGATGCAGTTGCTGTTGTGCAGCAACTTTTTCCCCTTCTTAAATACGTTATCGCAGAGGCACTACTACCGTTGCTGATGGGTTCGTCCTTGGTCAGAGGTGGGCCTGTCTTTGAGCCAGTTGGCATTGGCTCTGTTGAAAATGGGGGAAGATTCTAGAAACTTCCCACAGAAGCCACCTCTGTAGACCTCCTGCTGCGAAAACCTTGCCATGCAAACCCAGTACAAACTTATATTTGCATTTCAGGGGTCACACAAATGTACTTTTATCTGCTGTGGTTGTTGTCTGTCTAAAAATGACCATTGACTACTATTTTCAGTTAAGCTTTATGTAACCATCCTTAGTTGCTTTCAACAAACAAAGAATTTTAGTCAGCCTGGCTGGCTGCTATTTTATGGAAAATGTGTTGCAGGGAACTACTACAACATACAACCTGATACAAGACTCCAGACAGCTATTTCAGCTTAAAAATTAACTTGGATTAATGTGATGATATTTGCCAGAGCTCAGTTACATGTTTTTGCTAATTAAAGTCTGAGGGAAATGGCATAGAAGAGACAGTAACTTTTATTAACAAGAATACACTAATGATTTGGCTGTCCCCATTGACCTCTGAAAAGGTTAAACTGCTAGATTGTTGGGTGAATTAGTGACTTTGCAAAATCTGGGTTATTCTTTATCTTGTTTAAAATAAATAAATCATATTTCATCTCACTGATAAATATGAGGAAAAAATAATCTGTATATTTCATAAAACTACACAGAATTTTAATGCATTGTAATCCCTGTTCTTATATTTCACTATGTTAATAAATTTCATTTATTTGTGTATGCCTGTGTTACATGTGTCTCCTTCTAATAATTTTTGAACCCCACTGAAACAATATCAACAAAGTTGACAGAGGAGTGGTCTCTGGACTACTACATTTTCTGAGAAGTGTCATATATTGTGTCAGGCATATAGTTTGCATATATCAATTACAACTGTTACAAATGGTGAGTTGATGACCTCTTTCAAAAAGAAGTACAAATACAACATTAAAATATTTATTAAATAAAATTTTCCTCATTTTGAAAAATTTGAATTAAGGTCATTATTTGCTTAAAATTATTTAAGTAGCATATCCTTGGACTCACTCTCTCATCTTGTCTGCATGATCAAGGAAGTTATAACTTTCCTTCCTAAAGCTCAGTTAAATCTCATTAACTTTTATCTAAAGACTTAAATTATCTATTTAAAGCTCAGAAATACAGAGAAGAACCACCAATAAAAAATGCAGTTAAGCCAAAAAAAAATTATATTCTCATAATACCAGCAATGCTAAAAAAAGAATCCAAGTCATTCATGATTTTGAACACTTACACACATAGCAAATCTTAAAATAATGATTATACAATTAGCATGACCTTGATCTGGACACTATGACTATTACAGCTGTCCAGTCTTAAGAATGGATTTTTTTGTCAAATGTCAAGAAACAGTGTAAGGATATGCAATGTTCTTATTGATCTTGCAATCAAAATTTTCTTTAACTGAAGTGTTTCACAGCTTTAGCCTATTAAAACCAGCCAACTTGGGTCTACAACATTATTTTAATCCAATAAAAGAGATATTATACAAATTCTTATTGAATTAATCATTAAAATCTGTGAGCCATTCTGTCTGTCAAATAAATGTATTCATGTTTGCAGACCTCTTTACAGTGAGGGTGGCTTTTCAGCAGCAATATATTTGAGAAGGGAAACACGTTCTTGTCCTTCTTAAGTACTGGTGCTACTATAAAAAATGTTGGAAATTGTACTTGAAGAGTATGAGACGTGAATGTATGAGATAGCTGCATAGTTTTTCTGAAATGAAAGGATGGTAAGATTAAGGTAGTAAAACAGAGAATGAGAAGATACCATTTCTTTGCACTGATTACCAGCCATACAAGCAATGTGACTATTTGGACCTTCTTTCACAGTATATAAAACAGAGACTTCAGATTAATTTGAAATACTGTTAAAATATCAACTCTTTGTGACCTTAGAGCAAGTTCTTGATGAGTCTTACATAAGCTTACTGAAGATTATCTAAAATTCAGGCAGTCCTGACGTCTGACATTTCAGAACACATGCTTGCATTCAGAAACAAATGTTGGGTCATCTCTTGTCAAAAATGCATTTTAGAACAAGAGGAAAAAAAAGCCTGTTCATGCAAAAGAAAATCTGTTTTTTCAAGGTAAAAGACACAACAAGATAGCAGAGAAAGTAAATTCTGCAAGAAAAAATTAATTACACTTTTTATGATGATGATGATTTCACTGTTACTACAGAACATTTCAGTCACTCTACTAAAATGAAAGTCTCATTTTACCTCAGAGACTTTATTTGCTTTAAAGTAGGGCACTTCACACTTTAGTGAAATAATATCAGCCAAAATACATCTTTTTGCCATGTCGTTCTACAGTGGATGCTACTGTTTCCATCAAAAGCCAGCAGAAAATCTGTATCCTTATCCTGTATAGTAGGAAACACTTTAAAACAGCACTGCTCCTTCTTGTCAGATATGACTTGTTGCTACAAACCCACAAATTCTGTCCTAGACTCCAGAAAAGCCCATTCTTATATTCTGGCCTCTATACTTTATCGTAATTCCTCTTAGACACACTCAGAATACTGCCCCAGAACTCATATAGCAAAATGAGTTTGCAATTAAGATGATCTTCACTGATTTTTCATAACTGGAGTGTCATAATGTTACTGCTACTTAAATAAGGTTAGATTTTAATGAAAATTATATGTTGACCAAATATTCATTTTTGGACCAAATTCTCAACAAATCAGAAGTTTACTTGTACCAATTATCTTAGATTATTTTTACCAGAAAGACATTAACTGTGTAGGTAAAAAGAAAACATACTCTTCTGAGAAGAACTACACAAATTTTCCTGCTGCCTGAATAAGCCCAAGCAACAATTTATGTCCTGTAAATAATGGAAGTAAGGGGAAAAAGCTGGATGTGCTTACAACAATTTAAAATTTTATTTCTAATGAAACTCTTCTATCTAATCAGAAAGAAATTTCATCAGTATGCTTGACAAATAATCAAGCACTATCATATTTAGAAAGGCAGACACAACTCCTAATAATGCATATGACGAGATAAGTTCTGTCACTTATGACACTGCACTTAGATGAAGGTTAAAGGTTTACTGTTTTGATTGTACTGACATAGTTTATTGGATGATATATTTCTTACTACACTGGATATGGTCTGTTTCTACAACAAATTTAAGGAATAGTTTCTTCAGTATTAAACCATAGAGTTGTATTTATTAATATTTTACTACTGAAGCTTAAAAATAAATTACAAGATAGTGCCTTCAAAATTCCTGGAGATTCTTATTGCTAAAAGGTACCTGTTTCAGTAGTGATCTTTCAAGGCACCAGACATCTGCTTACAGGATTCCTCAATCCCTGTGAGCCTGTAGCACTATAACACAAAATGCTTATTTTAAAAGAGCATTTAGGAGGAGAGGAGAGGAGAGGAGAGGAGAGGAGAGGAGAGGAGAGGAGAGGAGAGGAGAGGAGAGGAGAGGAGAGGAGAGGAGAGGAGAGGAGAGGAGAGGAGAGGAGAGGAGAGGAGAGGAGAGGAGAGAGAGGAGAGGAGAGGAGAGGAGAGGAGAGGAGAGGAGAGGAGAGGAGAGGAGAGGAGAGGAGAGGAGAGGAGAGGAGAGGAGAGGAGAGGAGAGGAGAGGAGAGGAGAGGAGAGGAGAGGAGAGGAGAGGAGAGGAGAGGAGAGGAGAGGAGAGGAGAGGAGAGGAGAGGAGAGGAGAGGAGAGGAGAGGAGAGGAGAGGAGAGGAGAGGAGAGGAGAGGAGAGGAGAGGAGAGGAGAGGAGAGGAGAGGAGAGGAGAGGAGAGGAGAGGAGAGGAGAGGAGAGGAGAGGAGAGGAGAGGAGAGGAGGAGAGGAGAGGAGGAGACTTTTCATTCTAATTTCACAGGGTAAATAGTTAGCAATTCCTTGAAGATTTTATACTTCACTTTTTCTCTTGGCTACAAAATAGTAATTAAGAAGATACATAGTAGATAAATCATGATTTTGTAGTAATATCTGATTTTGTAGATCAGCACCAAAAATAATGCCTTTTAAAAAATTCCTTACTGAAGAAAGGAAAGGAAAGGAAAGGGAAAGGGAAAAGGAGAAAGGGAAAGGGAAAGGGAAAGGAAAGGGAAAGGGAAAGGGAAAGGGAAAGGGAAAGGGAAAGGAAAGGGAAAGGGAAAGGGAAGGGAAGGGAAGGAAGGGAAGGGAAGGGAAGGGAAGGGAAGGGAAGGGAAGGGAAGGGAAGGGAAGGGAAGGGAAGGGAAGGGAAGGAAGGGAAGGGAAGGGAAGGGAAGGGAAGGGAAGGGAAGGGAAGGGAAAAGGGAAAGGAAAGGAAGGGAAAGGAAAAGAAGAA